>NW_024543958.1:0-223374 GCF_018167655.1 Microtus oregoni | reverse complement strand
CTAGCAATCTGAGACACAGAGGTAAATTATTTTCCCCAGTGAGCGTGACTAGCAAGGGACTGAACCGTGACTGCGTTCCAACTGGTGGGAATGCAGAATGCAGGGGCCATACTCCTGCCCACTCGACTGGACGGGGGGGGGGGGTCGCCTCCATCTCCCTCCACATCCCAGCCTCGGCCTCCCCACTTTGGAAGTCAGAATCTCCAGGAGGGCAGCTCCATCCTACACCAGGAAGGAAGATTCCCTCAAAGATGGCACTGTCCGGTGTCAGGCATTTATTTGTGCCCCAAAACTCATAAAAACCTCACTCAAATCTCCAGGTTAAAGGAGAGTCAGTCATCCATGGCTATCACGGATTGAAGCCTTGCCTTCTTCACCTCTGGGAGTGGGCTGGTCTGAACTCCAAGCACTGAAGGCTAAGCCTCCACCCTGCTCTGCCGCAGCCACAGGGACTGCTCTCACTCTGCCTCCCTCGTCACTGTGTCAGAAGGCTCTGGTGGGCCTCCTGCTCCTGGTGTCTGCACTTCTTGGGTGGATCAGAAAGGGCTCCCTCTTAAGATACAATCCCATACCTTCTCCTGCACTCTCCAGGCAGTGCCTGCTCACCTGCTACCCCCCCCCCCCCCCATGATGGCTGCTAACCATCACTGACCTTGTCATCTCTCTGTGGGAAAAGGAACAAACCAGGGGAAACGGTCAGTGGCCAGTCTCTTGTCAACCACATCCACCACCCTGCTTGCCTCCCTAAGTTCTTGTCTCGTCCCTTCCCTCCAGACTTGCTGCAGGAAGCCCTGCTACTTTCTGATGCTGACACAATGGATTCCTTGAAAGCTAAGCTGCTTGACACTCACAGCGAGTTTTTTTGCACGTTTCTTGACTTCAGCTGCATCCTCGGATAACTTTCTTTTCAAAGTCTTCATCTGAAGAGAATATTCTTGATAAAGTTTCTGCCTGTGAATGATATAGCAAGGAATAGTGCCATACTCCATCCCAATAGGAAGAAAGTACATTTGAAGCACGACTGACTTGCCCTCACTAACGCTATTGGTGGAGGATGTGGAATGGCCTCTAAACTATGCAGACAGGGAAAAGGAAGCTGACTGGATTATTTCATTTTACATCACAGCATTTGCTCCTCCCTGCTGAGAGAGAAGTACCTTCCCACGCCTTTGTGCCAGAAAGCTCAGGAAGAACTATTGTTTTACTATCATTCCACAAATATTCGTCTGTCTGACAGACACAACTTGTGGTTAGTTCTCTCTTTCTGAAGAACAGGTCCAAGGAGCATGCACATCCGCTCCCATCAGAGAATTCTGCGGTGGCCTACCTGCTTGCTCTTCCTCACGCTGTGCCAGTGTGGATCTCGGTACAGTAGCACAGTGAACACTGCTCCTGATAGCTATAAGGCTTTGGAGGCATGGGATTTTCATTTCTATGGCACCGAACAGAGGCTCGACCGACTGTGGGATGAATGCTTTGAGGATTTCAAGCTCCAGGTGCCCAGCACGTTCACGTGATGCATACTGTTCCACTGACTCAACAGCAATGTGTCAAAACGGTCATCATAGCCGGGCGGTGGTGGCGCACACCTTTAATCCCAGCACTTGGGAGGCAGAGGCAGGTGGATCTCTGAGTTTGAGACCAGCCTGGTCTACAAGAGCTAGTTCCAGGACAGGCTCCAAAAAAAAAACCACAGAGAAACTCTGTCTCGAAAAAACCAACCAACCAAACAAACAAAAAAAAAACAACAACAAAAATAAAAAACGGTCATCGTAATTCATGGCTAGGAAACGCAGCTGACTTCGGTGATGATGTGAGGCTATAACATGACTAAAGAAGTCTACCCTATACAGAAATGCCAAGCCGAACACGTTCTCCTACTGAGCTTCTGGCCCGTGGGGGTCACGGCTATTCCTCAACCTCTAGCTATCGTGCTTACTAACCAAATGTCAAAGCATCCGGGATAACAGCACCAAGAAGCAACAATCGTACCTTTGCTCGCCCTGGATTTTTAGAATATCCTTAAATTTCAGCTCCAAGGTTTCAGAAGACTCCATGATGATCGCTGTGAATCTTTCGCTGTTGCCCTGAAGAAAGTTCTTATTGGGTTCTGTATCGAAACACATTCTTGAAACCATTACTGTAAAGTTCCGCCAGCTTTAGTTTTCTACTTAGAAAACCACTTGCTATTAATAGAGGGAAACAATCTGTCAATGGCAAGAATATCTGCCTCCTTTCTTTCAGTCAAGAATTTCAGTGGTTATGACCTTGAGGTGAGATTGGAGAGCTGGACTTCAGTGTCTATATATTACAGACAAAACACAGTGAAGGGAACTTAGCAAAACTGGCAAGAAAGGGTTTCAAATCGCTGTGCAATTTCCTCATGGGGCATCATTAAAAGGTAAAATTCAATCAATGTACATATTTATGCTCCAGTTCAAGGACACATTCTGAGGGACTGTTGGGCCGCTTTGTGCAAAACACAACAGTAGTCCGTTTACAAAGATCTCCAAAGGCTCCGAGATTATTGCACAGTCAGATGAAAATACTGTAACTATTGTAGCCATTGGAGCTTTTAGGCAAATTTGACAGGGTAGACACCCTGAATATTCTAACGGGGGAACCACACTGATCGATAAGTCTGTGGTACTGGGGATGGAACCCAGAGCCTTAAGCATAGAAGGCGAGTGCTCTCCCACTCAGCTACCTCCCTATCCTGATTCCTGAAGTTTCCAGAATCGATTCTCTGTCAGAAACCTCTACAGAGCTCCTAGAACGTTCTCGGATTGCAATGTTTTTTTTAACTGTTTGTGTGACTGACTTCTGACAGAGACATTTAAAGCAGGACTCAGTCTGCGCATACAATGGTCCCAGTGCTGACTTCAGCTCCCCACTGCATGTACCATTCTTTACACACTAAACAGTGGTCAGGTATTTAAGGGAGGCTGGCCACCACCCCTACTCACACACACGCAACACACACGCACATACGCACAAACACACAGGGAGAGAGAGTGAGAGAGAGAGAGAAAGAGAGAGAGAGAGGAGACAGAGAGCTGGACTGAAATACAAACAAGTAAAGTAATATGTGGTATTTTGTTTGGATTGTTTTTCGAGACAGGATTTCTCTGTGTAGCTTTGGTGCCTGTCATGGAACTAGCTCTTGTAGACCAGGCTGGCCTCGAATTCACCGAGATCTGCCTCCCTCTGCCTCCCAAGTGCTGGAATTAAAGGCATGTGCCACCACCGGCTGGCTTCAAATGTGATATTAGAAACAGACATATCACTTGTGCGAATCAAAACCTTGAAGACAGATAATTACATCTAATTTTCAAAGATCCCACTGTTAGTAAATAACAGCATCCACACCACAGGTGCCATGTTCTCAATATTGGCAATTAACGTGAAGTAGAGAGTTGGTAATCTAATAAATACTATTTGACACTGTTTGAGAACAAGGCAGTAAACACACTCTCTTGTCTGCCAAGCGATACCTCCCTCGCCTTGCACTTCTTTGGTTGAAACAATTTTCTCAAATTCCTGATATCTCCTAGAATGTACCTTCAAATTCTTCAAATAAATTCTGTATTTTCTTCCTGCAAAGAAATTACCTTTTTACTTCGATGTACATAAAAGGTCATTCTTGTAGTGAGTGGAAGAAGTGGAGGGTGCCACACAGCCTACATACAATTCACATTTCAAGAACAGGCCACCTTATTCCTGTCAGACAGGCTCTATGACAGGATCCGTACTTTGTTGGAGGCATGAGATTTTCATTCCTTACCACATTGAACATCTGATCTACTGTAGGATGCTGCTTTGAGATCCTTCAGCTCAATGCACCCAAGTACATCCACGTGGTGCATGCGCCTTAGTTGCTGCATTTACTTACTTACTTACTATCTCCGTTTATTCTGTTAGTCTGGCAATCAGCAAGGACCCGGAATATCCCCCAGGTTCTGCCATGCCTCCTCAGCCCTCACTTCTGGGCTTAAAGGCTGGGTGTGGCCACGCATGGCTTTATCTGTGGGTGCTGAGGGCCTGAACTCAGGCTGCTGTGTTTGCACCTTAAGCACTCTTCCACTGAGCCCTCTCTCCAGCCAGACTTTTCTAAATTTATTTCGTGAAAATATGAAAACGTATCACCTGGCCTCTTGCCCTTCTGTTCCAGAGGAAGTACCGTCCTCACCACTGACATCAATGACTTCTCTTCCTGGTGTTTTAAAACGAAAGAGGAAAACTATTTTGAAACAAAGTGTGCTGTTCTCATCATCCCCCACGGAAAGCAGTGTCATTATAGTGTTTCTAGATTCCATAGCCAGCATCTGTTCCTTACACTTTTTCAATAGTCATCCGTGAAATCATGAACACACACACATACATGTCACATATACATCACACACAGAGACACAGACATACAGATACACAGACACACACATACATATCACATATACATCACACACAGAGACACAGACACACAGAGACACAGAGATACACACAACACACACACCACTTTAGGCTTGACTCTCAGACCAGTTGGTCCAGGCACCTGTACAGGCCTTCCAGAGAGTCACTGTGACCCATGTGCTCCCGGAGAGGCATGTTGACTAGGCATGTGGCAGGTTTCCTGTGTGGCAGAAATTTCAGGTGGGGGAACCTAAAGGCCCCAAGAAGCTTGAACAAGAGTTATTAGCATCTGAAACCTCCTGCTATTCCAATAAAAGTTCATGCACATAATCCACTCAGTGCTCCACCCACCAAGAGATTTTAGGATGTCCCCCGGGGTGGACACAGCCCTACAGGGCCCTTCTGTTTTTGGTGTTGTTGTTTGATTTTTTTTTTAACCTTGGGTGATGAAATCTGGGGTCTTGGTGTCATGCAATGTGATATGCATGAGCCTTGGATGTGTGCCAGCACTGTCAGGAACTTTCCCACCCACCAAGAGATTTTAGGATGTCCCCTGTGGTGGACACAGCCATATGGCAGCCCATCTTGTTTCTTCAAACCTGGAGTGATTGAATCGGGGTTCCGGGTGTCATCTGACATGAGAATCAGACCTGCCTCGGATGCGTTTCAGAACTCTCAGGGGCTTTCCCACCCACCAAAAGACTTTAGGACGTTACCCAGGTGGACAGAGCCCTACAAGGCCTATCTGGCTTGTTGTTGTTGTTGTTATTGTTTCTGGTTTTGTTTTTTACCTGGGGTGACTGCATCTGGGTTCTTGGTGTCATCCCACGTGGGATTCGGATCCAGCCTTGGACACGTGCCAGCACTCTCACGGGCTTTCTTCTCCCCGCTTGACATGGCTAGAATCTTCTTGGGCTAGACAGGACTCCGGCCACTACAGATACCAGGAGGAATTACAGGATGGCAATGGGAACAGGGACTTGGACTCCACAGGATGTGGCCAGATGCCCTGGCACTTGTACTGCAGCAAGGAGAAGGCAAGAGGATGTCACCACAGTTCAGTTCTGCACCATATCTCTATCTGAACGTGGAGCTCTCAGACCCACTACCTCTCAAGATTGGTCCTCTGCTGTGTTCCCGACCCTTGGGTAGGAAAATCCTGGGCACTGCCGGTGTAGGAGGGTCATCTGTCTATGTGTTACTTTCATTGGTTAATAAAGAAACTGCCTTGGCCTTTTGATAGGCCAGCCCTTAGGTGGGTGGAGTAGACAGAACAGAATGCTGGGAGAAAGAAAGCAGAGTCAGGCAGATGCCATGAAGCTCCGGCCCGAGATGGACGTAGGTTAGAATCTTCCCGGTAAGCCACCACCTCGTAGTGCTACACAGATTATTAGAAATGGGTTAATCAAGAAGTGAGAATGAGCCAATAAGAGGCTGGAACTAATGGGACAGGCTGTGTTTAAATGAATACGATTTGTGTGTTGTTATTTCGGGTGTAAAGCTAGCCATGCGGGAGCCGGGCGGGAGGAAAAGCAGGCCAGCTTGCCTCATCACTACACACTGCCTCCCGCCTGCCAAACAAGGCACCAAATGCCCGTGTCTGGTTGGGAACGCCAACGCATTGACGGCCTACTCAGTCACCTGGGCCACGTCTCCCAGCTCATAAGCTGTCCCACTCAGCCTGCCCAATCCCTGTAGCCCTCTTGACCCCTCCCCAACCTTGCATTCTGGGGCCTTGCTCAGTCCCATTTAGAAGCAAAGCTCCTGAGATCACCCCACAGGTTTCCCTCGGTCCTGCCTCTTTGAGATCCCACTGTCCTGGTGCATGAGCTAAGTAAGGTTCCTCTCGGATCCCTATCACAACTGGGGAGACTCATAACAGAGTTACTCAATGGCAAATCATCCATGCAAGTATTCTCCCACCCTGGGAGCCTCCTTCTCCTCAGCCAGTGGCCGTGCCTATCTAGGCCCCACCTCCCAATGCACATCTCTCTGATGGGCTGCAAAGGCATACACGCCCAGGATTAAGTGTGAAAGAACCCCACCCAAAAGCTAAGCAGCAGTAACGCGATTTTTGCAAGGCTTGAACTTAAAATTCGTAAGTTAAACTAGGACAGGAAAGCTCAACCACAAGACAAGGGTGGAGGGCCAGGCAGGATATCTGATATCTGCGGTTGGCTACCTAGCCCCTGTTATGAGGAACCAACTTGAAAAGGGGGAAACTGAGTAAGGAACCCGCTAGAAAAGGGGAAACTGAGCAAGGGAAACCGTCTACACCCTAGATAGTTAGCCAATTTTTATCTGATTACTTGAGAATCCCCGCAATTGTCCTTGGGTTGAACCTGGCCTTATTTGAATTGTCCAATCAGAACATTGTAACTATGCATCTCGCTTCTGTAGCCATGCTTTCTGCTCCCCAAACCTATAAAAAGCCTACTTCTCCAGCCTAAAGGCGCGCTAGTCTCCCGAGAGACTAAGACGCCCCAGGTACCTGTGTACTGAATAAAAGCCTCTTCTGTTTGCATCCGGAGAGTGGTCTCGCTGTTCCTTGGGAGGGTCTCCCCAGTCTGAAAGACTGCCTACCACGGGGGTCTTTCAAGTGGCCTGAAATGGCACTTGTGAGATCTGGATGCAGAAGTTGCCCAGACGTTGGATGCAGAAGGGGCCCAGTCCTGCCCCACCCCCTGCAGACAGGCATTTCTGTCGAGGCAAGGCCCTTGGGTGCATGTCAGTGGGCCCCAGATGTCCCTTGAGGACTCCAGCTGGACACAAGGAGGAAAACATGGACAGTCACTACTTCCCCTTCTGTACCTCACTGCCACACCCAGCTCTCTTCAAACCTGCCACCCTCAGAACCCCTTCCTCTACTGCCTTCAGCGTCCTATTTCACTACCAGGCAAAAGTGGGTCTTTCAAACTTCACCTCACAGATAAACCTGCGCCCTTCCTCCTCAAGATCCCGCTCTCCTCCCCCAAAGGGCTGTGCATCCCTGCTGACCTGGGCTCGCGATCGAGTCTGCTATTTACCCTGTCCACTCACCTCGGTGACCACACTTGAGAATGCCCCTCTGAGAGGCTCCTTTCCCGCCCCTGTCAGACAGAGGCCCCACCTCTGGCACTCCTGAGGCTGCCTGCAGGCCCTCGCACAGGTGTGACGCTGTCCATCAGTCGCCCATTCCCGACTCGGGCCCTACAGTTGCCTATGTGCTTGATTAAAGTGCCCAGAGTTCCCTTTCAGACCGGTGAGCCTGTCGAACTCTTGCCAGTGGAAGCATCGCAGGAGGACCCAGTTGTCCTGTCAGGACCCACAGACCCCAGGAAGGAAAGGAACACAAAACAGCAGATGTGGAGAGTCCCTACCGCCTCTCTCAGGCCCCTGACTCTGCCCCACCCAGTGTTCTAGGGCTCAGCTGTCTTCATCACCTCTTTTCATTCTTGCCTCTGGCGCCTCTTGCAGCTTGAAGTGGAAGTGAGGCTCCCGAAGTCACCTCACAGGCCACCCTGACCCCTCTCGCTCTGTGGTCCCTCTGTCCTGCGTCAAGAGCTTTCGTCTTCCTGATCCCTCTAAACCACCCCAGGAGCACTGGCACGGTATCCCGAAACCCCCAAAACAAAGAAACAAAAAACCCCGCCACTCACCTACGTGCCTCGGCTCCGCTAGACAGCTTCCCTCCACTCAGAGGTTGGCCACGTTTAGTCTGGCCCCACCTCGCAATATAACACTCTCTGATTGGCTGGCCTGATACCCCTTGTCGCACGCGCAGGGGCGGGCCAACATGATGCGCATGCGCCAAGGGGTTCAGCACGCCTAGCTTGACCAGTCACGCCCTCCCCTTGAGGCATGGGCCACGGCCTCATTTCATTGGGCCTTGGTCACAGCCAGTTAAGCCCATCTTCCTGTGTATGTGTCTGTCTCTGATTGGATGCCACCGGAAGGGGCGTATATGTGCCATGGGGGCCAGTGGGTCCCATGGGCTGCTCTCGGGACATGAAACATAAGCACTTACAGGGAGAGGTCAGGCGAGACTCCAGGGCTGGGCTGATCTATCAGTCAGAGACAGGCGTTTACCCTGGGGCACAGCAGTTGAGCATACCTGAGAGGTCCACTGTGCTTTTCTCTCCAAATGGCGCTCTGGTTGCTGATGGCCCGTGGCTGTATCTCAGAGGTCTCAGGTGTTCATCCTGTCCCCGAATAGTACACAGGGGCCAGCTGTTGGATACCGCACGTCCCTCCTCTAACACCCTGTCCGGCTAAGGCCTCCCAGGCCCTCTATTTCTCGAACCTCGCCTCTGATGCTCCAGAGGTGTCTAGTCCAGTTCGAGGCTAAGGCCAGACACAGGCACATCACATCACAGGCCCTCTTGAGCAAGCCTCCCCGGGATCCCCACCATCCAACCCCAGGGGCTGTGGTTCAAGCATTACTTGCCTAAAACCTCGCCAGAAGATGCCCTTTCACCCAGTTATTCACTAGGTGATCCTAACCCAACCACACCTTCGAGAGCTTCCTTCCCTTCAGAAACCAGCCACAGATAGTTAGTCCCAGCCTTTCCGATGGACATGCACCCCTTTTTGGCTGGAAGGGCGTGCTCACACGCGAGGCAGGTACAGCATGGTCTGATGAGTACGGTGGCCTATCCAGGCTTGCATGCATGCCTGACGGATGGCCATCAGGCACGTCTCACGATGCACACTCTGCTCCCCAAGGGCTGTAGAGGAAGGTAGTTTCTGATTGCCATGGCTGGAGCCTCACCGTGGAGTCCCTTAATGGTCAGTCACCTTCACCACCCTGATCCAACAGAGTAACCTCAGATGCTTATTTCTATTTTTATAGACATGAGGGTCTCATGCAGATAAAGGCCACCTTCCAGAGGATACAGTTAGGTTTGCTGACATAGCACCCATGCGTGGGACCGAACCTTTGTAGTAGGAAGGGGGCCGCTAGTTCTTCCTGCCTAGACCCAAAACAATCACACAGAAACTGTATTAATTAAATCACTGCTTGGCCCATTAGCTCTAGCTTCTTATTGGCTGACTCTTACATCTCGATTTAACCCATTTGTATTAATCTGTGTATTGCCATGTGGCTGTGGCTTATCAGGTAAAGTTCCCAGCTTCTGTCTCTGGTGGTGGCTCCATGGCATCTTTTTGACTCCACCCTTCTTTCTCCCAGCATTCAGTTCAGTTTTCCCCACCTAGCTAAGTTCTGCCCTGCCATAGGTCCAAAGCAGTTTCTTTATTCATTAATGGTAATCACAGCACACAGAGGGGACTCCCACACCAGCCCTTCAGGTCTTCTATCAGGCTGTCTTAGTTAGGGCTTCTATTGCTGTGATACAATCCATAACCAAGGCAACAACAGAGAGGAAAGAGTTTATTAGGTGTTTATGCTTCCAGAGTGGTAGGGTCCATAATGGCAGGGAATGCAGGTGGCACACAGGGCACCTCCCGCTGGAAGCTGGAGCTGAGGGCTCCCATCTCAAACTGCAACCCAGGAAGTCAAGTGAAAAAGGAGGCTTTTGAAACCTGAAGGCCACCCCCCCTTACACACACCCCAGCGACATACTTCCTTCCCTCAGCAAGGCCTCATCTCCTTAGCCTCTCCAAACAGCCACCAGCCACCATTGGATTTTAGAGAGGAAGGAAACTAAAGGCAGGAAGGAGACCAAAGTCTGGCATCAACAGGTAAGCCTGACTCTGTTTAACCCAAGGACAGGGACTCTCCACCGGATCTATCAATCCCTGCTAAGTCACAATGTAAAGAACCTGGTCTGGGTGACCAGTTTGGGGACGACAATCTATTTCCTCTACCCCTCTGCCGGCCAGCCAACATTGAAAGTAGGCCATTCAACAGAGCAAAATGTTACCCACTTACGCTACTTCACAGTCATGCTAGCTATTGTTGTTCGCGGTGTCCTGCATGTCCTGCCAGTGTGCAAGGGTTAAATCCAAAGGAGCAGAGCAAGTCGTTCCCATGTTGTTGGTTATGTTAGTTCCGGGTCTGGGAAGATAGGGAAATATCCCACAAAGGAAGCGAACGAGAACAATCACAAGACAAATTAAGACGACCAGACTCCCAAGGCTTCCTGGAATTCCGGGGGAAGACCATCCTTCCTCCAAGGTGGGATATGCCCAAAGACACTCCAAGTCAAAGGTATAAATTCCACAGGTGGCTCCCTATCCTCTCCCTCCCCAATTCTGTCCAGAAGCTTCTGAAAGCGAACAGTCAGACCTCAGGTAGAATCTCTCAGGGGTCCCTCCTGGACCCTAACCCAGTCTACGGATCGAGACAAAAGGGTGCGATATTCAATAAGCGTATCATTACACAAATGAAGTATGGACATACGTATGTCCTTGGTTGGCCGGTTCCTATCTGTCCTTGGGGTATGTAGATGAAGCATACTTTGGACATATTTTTAATTGGCCAGTTCTAGGCTATCCTAAGGCAATGCTCTCCCATGTGCTACTGTCTCCTACTAGATGGCCTTTGTCACATATGAAATGTTTTAGCCTAGCCTAAACAGCGTGGTGGAAAGCAATTAGATCAGTCTGACCGGTTTTTCATTTCTCTCATTACCCGCAAAACCTCAGCACAGCATCCCCCAATATCCGATCACCCACCTAGCCATTATCACCCCAGTGCCTTTCTCCTCAGAAAGAGGACATATGGAACCAGTCCCTCTCCTCCCCAAGATTGCATCTCTATGATTGGCTGGGAGAGGGTGTTCCAGCAGGTGGGGCCTAGCACATGCCCACGTGAGTGGCGGGCTTAGCAGGCATAAAGGTGAGCACAGCAAGCTCATGCGTGAGCCATGCCCGAGAGATGCCTCAGAGGCGTGCCTGCATGAGGCAGACCAGGAGAATGTGTGCTCACGAGGGAGGCTGTCCAGCACATAGATGCATGCATGAAGCAGGGACCAACAGGGCCCATGTATTAGATTCGAGGAGGCTTTCCAGGGCGTGTCCCCCCATAAGGGCCCTTATCGTGAGGCTTGATTCATGGCTGCAATGCCTTCAGCCGCATTAGGGCTATGGTAGTCAGAAGGGGATGCACCTCCATAGTCTCAGATATTTCAATTCTTGTTCCCGAGTTGGTGTTGCTTTTGGGGAGGCTCAGGAAGGGTGGCCTTGTGGGCAGAGGTGTGTCACTGGAGGTGGGCTTTGAGAGTGTAAAGCAGTGGTTCTCAACCTTCCTAATGCTGCAACCCTTTAATACAGTCCCTCGTGTTGTGGTGACCCCAACCAAAACGTCGTTTTCATTGCTACTGCATAACTCTAATTTTGCTACTGTTATGAACAGAAATGGAAATATCTACATTTTCCGATGGCCTCGGGCGACCCCTGTGAGAGGATCATTTGACACCCCACCCCCGAGGGTCTGCAGCCCTCAGGTTGCAATCCATGGGTTTTAGGACTCTCAAAAGGTGCCATGTCGAGTTTGCTCTCTCTAGTCCTGGCACCAACGTGGATGGCTGAAGGGACTCTGGCTAGCTTGAAATTGGTGTGCATGGCTCTGGCAGGCTTTGCCCTTCTCTCCCATTCCCTCTGCCTTGCTGAAGACTGTTAGATGACATTCCTAAAGCTAGCCACCAAGGTCCATTCACTCATGTGGTCACTTCCTCTTCCTGAGGTTGACTACCAAAGTCCAGCAATCAGAAGCCCCCTTTGCTTCACCTAATGAACATGGCCAATTAAACTTAAACCCCTCATCCTAACACACGCATAAGAGAGAATCCGGTATAAGTCAGGGCTGTCTAGGTGAATAGAACCAATAGAGAAATGTACACACACACAGACACAGACATACACACAGACACACACACAGACACACACACACATTCACGGGGTGGCTGGAATTCTTTGAATGCCTTACCCAATTGGGTGCTGGATTGTCCACAAATGGCTTTCTGCATGCCAGACAGTGGGATAATTCAGTAACAGCTAAACTGACAAGCTGGAAGCCTCGGCTCAAGGAGAACAAATGATGTAGCTGCAATCCAGGCCTGGAAGCTCCCTGGACTGTAGCTGCTGTGCATCTCCATTAGATGGCTGGAGGCTCTGGAGTCTTGTGGCCATGAGTGATGGTGATGGTACTACATGCTCTTGCTCAGGAAGGATGGAGTTAGGCTGCCCTGGCAGGCTTTCTCTTCTTTAATTCTGCCTGGGCTCCCAGACTACTGCATGGAAAATCCACACCCAGGGAGAGACCTTCCCCTGTTACTCTCCTGGGAAATCCGTCCTCTCTGACAATGGTTCTAGAACAGACACACCAGAAGTGAGCTTCCCTAATTCTACTCTAGACGTCTGTCAGTCCAGCCACGCTGACAACATAAACCAACAAAGACACGCTGCCTTGTAGTTAGAGGAGACATTGAAAAGCTCAAGGAAGTATCCTGGGTGGCCATCAACGAATACGGCATGAAGAAAATGCTGTGTTACATACAGAATACAGTATTTAACACATACATGACATTGCACATTCGCATGAGGGACAAGCAAAGGAAAGCCTGTAATCCACAGGCAAATGGATGCAACGGGACATCACAGAGCAGCAAGAGAGCCACGCCAAGTGTCACATGTTCCCTTTTATCTCATAATGAAAACCAACCAACCAAACAAACAAACACAATGAAACCCAGGGAGCAGAAAGTAGGATAGGCCAGGCTGTGAAGAGGTTTGTGAGTTGTAGCATCTGAGAGAAGGGAGAAGGTAGCAGTATGGCGAGGCTGCACACCATCCATGCACATGTGTACGTGGGATAAAATGGCACCGCAGATGTCATTCATTTCTAACACTAATGTTACTGACCATAAAATTAAAGATGGGCAAGGATCATGGCTCAGTGGGTTAGGTTTTCCCATGCAAGCATGAGAACCTGAGTTCAGATCACCAGCGCCCACGGAAAATCCAGGCACAGCAATACTCCTAAACCCTAGAGCCAGCATGTCTGGCGTGGAGGACAGAGTGCTGGATCCATCCGCAAAGCTCTCTGGCCACTCCGCCTGACAAAATCAGTGAGTTTCATGTTCACTGAGAGACTGTGTCTTAAAAGATAAGGTAAATCTGCAGCCAACTAAGCTGCACGGGAGGTCCCCTTTCTCAGCGGGGCCCGCTGTGCAACGGTTGCCAGCAGCTTCTCACTGGGGCCTGGTGTGCAATGCTTGCCAACAGCACACTCGTTCGGAGTGACCTCACCCTGTTGCCTGTATGGGCTCCCCGAAGGGACCTTGGAGACAATCTTCTGAAGGCTCTTCGAGCTCTGACCTCAATGTCGCCTCCAATCTAGGCCCCAGACAGGTATTCGCTGTGCCCTAGGGAAGCCTCAGGTCACCACGGCCAGGGGTCTCACTGTCCAGGCCATCACGTCCACCTGAATCATGCCTCAGAATAAGGAACATCGGATGGAGGCCCTAAGTAAAGCCAAGTTCAAGCTCTCCGTGCTGCCAGAGGCAAGTGGTGTTATTAAGCCCCTTCCTCCCACTTTCTTGCCCTGGTCGTCCTCACTGAGTTCTTCTTTGTCTGTCTCTCTCAAAGAGGTGAGGCTTCACTAAACTGAATGTAGATTGATCTGAAGGACACAGTCGCTGAGAAGTGACTCGTTCCTGATGGCCGAGGGGTCAGCTGCATCACCAATCCTGGTCCCACGGGCATTGGCGGGCCCCACACTCCTCAGGGCTTCTACTGTGGTGCTACCCTCTACCCTACTAAATCATGTTCAGTAATAAATATCACATCCTGTCTGGGAAAAGAGGGGTTACAGATGATACGCAGTGTCAGCCTTTGCCCTACACAGTCACACACACGGCAGGGGTGAGGGTGAAACACAAGAGGAGGAAGGGAATACTAGGGAGGGAGAGGAGGGATGGAGGGAGGGAAGAGGGATGGAGGGATGGAGGGATGTATGTGGTAGTAAAGTCAATGGGCTAGTAAGATGGCTGAACAGGCACGTTCCACCAGGCCTGATGAGTTGGGTCCAATCTCCAGGTCCGACAACTTCAGGACTCACTCCCAAGGTCTATCCTCTGTCCTATCTGTGTACGTGTGCGTGTGCGTGCACACACACACACGTAACATTTTTGTAAAAAAGAAAAAAATCCATCAGGTTGGCCTTCAAAGGAAGACTAGAATTCACCATGAAAATTTGGGACAAAGAGTGGTAGGCAGAGCCACAGGACGGGAAGGACAGGAGAATGTGATCCTCCTTCCTCTCTCCCCTCCCAGAAGGCTTTTGTTCTCCATCATAGATTCATTTCTGTAATCTACACAAAGAATAGGCTTAGCTCACAAACTCCGGGTAAAAGGTCAAGCAATTTCAAGTGTGCTGAACAGGGCTGGAGAGATGGCTCCATGGTTGAGAGCTCCAGCTGTGGTTCCAGAAGACTGGGATTCAGCTAGCCACCGCCGACTTTGGGTAGCTCACAACCCCCTGTAACTCAAGCCCTAGGGGAACTGAGCCTAAAGTCTGACCTTCCTGGTACCGACACACACTGGGAATATGCTCGCAAAGACTCAACAAGGAAGATAAATGTCAAATGTACTGAACACAGATTCTCGGGATTCCTTCAAAAGATACAGCACAGGACAAGAGTAAGAGAATGACACAAGAGTCAGACAAACACACACGCACGCACACGCAGAACTAGGTGAGTAAAATTAAACTCTAAAGAGAACACTAGAAAATGCTCGTGGAAACACCCACCGAAAATACTGAAACTGTAAGTGCCTATGCACACACTCACAGATAAAATATTTTTGACCAAAGGGAAGGGCAGGGATCTTCCAGCCAGTGTTGAATAATGCCAGAAATGAGTCTGGATGTCTTTGGGAAAAGCCAGAGCCCCACTGCAAGCTCTAAGCCAACACGTGAAGATCTGGCTCTGCCTCGGGAACCGTGTTAACAGTCTAGCGCATCTGAGCACAAAACTACAGAGTTGTGCTCTACTGAACGTCTGAGTGAGCAGGTGGGGCTGGTTTTCCATTTGCAATGCAGTTGGCTCTGTGACCTCATGAATGGATGAAAGCAAGCACGGAAAGGCGGATCCCACCGTTATTTATTTCTTCCTGAAATAAGCAAGGTAACATTCACTTTGGGCAGGTGACAGAGAACCAAAGCAGCCTGTCGTAGAATCAAATGACATTGGCTTCCTGAATGTAACTGGCCCTGCTGGGGAGAATGTCAGGGTCAGGAGGGTCCACACTTAAATGTTGCTACTCACAGAACTGTTGGGGTTCACTTCATGGTCAACAGAGTCTCAGTCTTATTTCTAACCGACAAAGTAAAGAGAAAGGAGCTGCACTGACTACTACTAACACCCTCTGGGCACGGCTATTGCTCCCTGTGCCTCCTCCAGGTGAGCTTCAGAAGGTTTCTTCACAGCTGTAAGGACCAGGGACTGAAGGTACGTTTCAACTACCGACACATCCTGCTCTTGCTGTGGGAAAACGGAGAGTTAGGGGATCATTGTTCCATCTCTGCCCTTAGGAAGCCATTCCGAGGCACACAGCATCACAGACCCACGACTTACACTTTCCATGATAACTCTGTCCTGCGCCTTGGAGATTTGTTTCTTCACTTCACTTTCTTCGCCACCAATGAGAGTTTTGCCATGTTCATGCAAGTCCTTGGCTTTCTGAAACAAACAAACGAACAAATCTCCACTCGAGTCTGGCTTGACACCTCACCTCATGTAATTTTAAAAGAACCGACTTTGCATAGCCAAAGGATGCTTGTTAGGAATTCAGAGTAAGAACAGTGGCTACTTCAGCACATCTAAAGAGTTACTCCACTTCAGGAAACCTTCCAGTCCCCCATTTTAAGGTGGTATCATTGTGGGACAAGAAGAGCAAAGGGACTTATCTGGAAAATGGGTGGAGATATGTTAAAGGCCTCACGTGGGGCAGACCTGGGAGGCCAGGCATGGGCCCACATTGGAGACTCCCCAAGGATTCCCACACTGGACACCCCCAAGGCTGCCCAGAGGAAGGAGCCATTTGCCATGCCCATAGAATGTGATTTTCACCGAAGAACACACAGTGTGCAATCCCACGACCCTTCGGTCTAAGGAAAGCTCAAGCCAGGACTCAAATCCCTCTGTTCTCTCAAAGGACACTGCAGGGGTGGACACAGAGGAGAAAGAAGTGTGTCGCCCTCTGTCCAGAAAAGGGCAAAACGCCGGTCCAGTCCCTGCCCTATTCCCAGGGTCCAGAGCAGCTTAGGAACAGATGACCTGCACACTAGCTGAACACAGGTATGGAAGGGGAGCTTGCTGGGCTGGCGGCTGAAGAGGACACAGATGGCGACTGCAAGCAGTAGAAACATTAGGGAAGACAGCGCACATGGTGCTTTCTGGGCACAAAACAGAAGCAAAGCATGGGTAGGGAATGGGAGTCACTTCAGGAGAAGCTGGTACTCTGGGAGGGAAGACGGGGAGACAGAAGCAAGCAGCCAGTGAAGCTTTCAAGAAGGTGTGGGTGGTGTGTGTGTGTGTGTGTGTGTGTGTGTGTGTGTGTGTGTGTATGTTAGAGGGTGTTGTGCGGAGGACACAGGAAACAGAGAGAACAAAGCAAGAAGGCCACCGGGAAATCTGGGAGAGGGAAAGGCCGTGTTTCAGGACAACAGTCTCTCAGAGGCAGAACTGAGGACTAGGAAAGGAAGGAAGCCTGGGTGGAGAAGCAGAGGGAGAGCGAGAAGAGCGAGCACAGGGCAGAAGGGACCACCTGGGAAGCCAGAGAAACCCAGTCACAAGGCTCCCTCTGAGCTACTGCTGCTGCTCACACTGAGCACCCACAGTTAGAAGGGAGCCTTTCTGGGTGGCTCTTCCAACAGGCTCCCAGGCAGTACTCAGCTGCATTAGAGCTGCATGTTCCCTTTCTTAAGCTCTTCCTAAAGGCCTAGATGTATGTAGGTGGCTCTCAAGGTCTTGAATACTAACTTATATTTCTGCGTGCATGGGGGTGCAGGAGAGTGTGCATGCACATGTGTCTGAGTATGGCGACCAGAGGTCATAACAAATTCAAAGTGATTTCCTTCACGTGTACCTGTCTGCAAGCATACGTGTGCACTCGGGAACACCTGCGCCTTCCAGAACCCCTCACCACATCAAGTTTTGAGGCAGGGTCTCTCACGAAACACGAGGCTTTACAGTTTGACTGTTCTGGTGGTCCCACAAGCCCCAGGGATCCTTTTGTCTCTACCCTCTCCACTCTGGGCTTATAGGCACATTCCTGGAGTACACGGGGGTGCTAGGAATATTCACTAGGGTACCAACAGGGGTACTCACACTTGCTCAGAGAAGACAGACCTAGCTTCTCGCCAGCATCCTGAAAACATTCAATTTACTATGACACATGGAGCACTTTAGATAGGGCATCTGAGTCGGGTCTGAGGAGAGATCTTTCACAGAGCATTTTAATGAGAGCATCAAAAAGAATTCCCATTGAAGGGCTGCTTCAATCCCTGGATATACAGAGGTCACTTAGGACCTGGAGCTTCAGCAAGGGTAGAACTGCCAGCTCGCAGTTCAAAGAGGATTAACCCTCTACCAGTTTTTTCATTTCCCACATCTCTTGGGGAGATGCTGAAACGCATGACCACCAACACTGGAGAACAATGCTAATGTCGGAAGACTATAAATGTATGAAAGAAAATAAAAGCTACCCTTGCCCATTGTGTATTTCACTGATCTGTCCAATCCAAACAGTCAGAGAAAACCAGAAGGATCCCCAGACGTGCCAATCTCCATCGCAATGTCACCGGAGGTCCATAACTCATCACTGCGATGCACTGTGATCCTCTCTAAGCAGAGCTCTCGTCACCAGCTCCTGTGCTAGAAAGCTGCCCCCGACACTGTCATCGGCTTCCCAGGTCAAACAAACCTTAGCATCGCTCCTAGGTGTGGGGAAAATTTTCCCAAGAGAGTGTGATCATGCTCTGCAAAACTAATTACTTCTCCCACAAGCTGAGAAAGGGCCAATCTGTCTTCTCCTTTTATAGACACGTGGCATGGCATAGGGGTGTGTTCTGTTGACAAGTGCAATCTACCAGACCTTCAAAAATGTGTCACGTAAATCTTTAGCGTTTCCAATCGTAGTTTCGTGATCCCCTATAGCTTTCTGTAAAATCTTCATCTGCTTCCAAGTTATAAGCTGAAACGTAGGAGAATAATGACAAAATGTCAGTACAACTGAACATCCAACCCTGCTGCCAGTCACAGAAATCGCTTCCCGTGATGTTTTGTGTGCTGACATTTCAAGAACGCGTTTGAAGACATGCCCTTCAGTGCCAAAAGCAACATAACAAGACCTGACCTGTCACAGAGGGAGATAGTCCGTCTAGCTGGTGCAAAAATACTATAAAATCGTTATTCAGTTTGAAATTAACATAAGCCCCACCTCATCTGTGGATTCCCTCCTCACTCGCCAAAATTAAGCACAAAACGTTCCTTTGTTTATTCACAAAGTATTTTGAAGACACCGAGGGCACGGACTAGCTTCCAAGGAATCCCTTCTCCCAACCCTCGCCCCCCCAAAAGTTCTTCATCAATCAGTCATTCCCCGGAGTGTGACATCATCCCATCAACTGTATTATCGACCTAATAAGAAGGGCAGGGAAGACGAATAGCAAACATACTGCAGCTCCTGTGGTCAAACATTCCACAGCAACATGTCAAAAACTGCAAGCACTCGATACACAAAGTCTAGAAAGGCGGGGATTCTTCACGGCTCTGCTTTCACCCTCCTAGGAAACTGAGGCAGGGAGGTGACTCATTTTCTGAGTTTTCATGAGGAGCAAGCAGCAGGACTATGGCTGCATGGCAATCAGTGGGGTCCGGAGAACATGCTCCTCACCGCCAGACTGGAATCTGTCTCCATCTCCCTCAGATTCCAGGCTCTGCTTCCCTACTTTTGGAAGTCAGCATCTTTGGGAGTACCGCCCTGTCCTCCATCAGGATGAAAGACTCCTCAAAGACAGCACTAGTCTGTGTCCATGAACACTTAGCTACCTCTGAACGCTAAGCCTCCACCTGCTCTGCCACAGCCACAGGCACTGCTCTCACTCTGCCTCCCTCGTCACTGTGTCAGAAGTCTACCTGGGACCGCACCCTCACCCTGTCCTGCACCTTTGGCATCTACACTGCACGGATGGTATAGCTTTCCCTCTGAGCACCCAAGCCCATACCTTCTCCTGCGCTCTCCAAGCAGTGCCTACTCCGCCTCCCTCCTATGCTGGCTCCTCAGCCATGACCACACCACCCCTCCACAGAAAAAGAAGCAAGCTGGAGAGGACGGCCAGTCTCTCGGGGACACAAGCACCACCCTCCCTGTCTCCCGATGCTCATGTCCCGTCCTGTCCTGTCGGGTCCCTTTCCGTGGCGATATGCAGCATCAAAGCATCAAAGCCCCGCCACTTCGGAAACAGACAAGGTGGCTCTATTCCAAGCTAAGAGCGACACTCACAGCGAGGTGATCTTCTTGCTTCCTTGAACTCTCCACATCGTCCAGCCACCCCTGATGCAGCGACTCAAACATCTGGGAGTGCATGGCGTGAAGCTCTTGCCTGTGAAACACAGTCACAATTACTGAGCACTGTCACGCTGTGTGAGGCTACGGCAAGGACGCATGCACACACTTCACATTTTGAGACAAGAGCCAGGCGCAAAAGAGAAAGGGGGCATGAATTAAATTGTCTCCTGAGAGGCGGAAATATCACTCTCGTCCCAGAAGAACTTGTCTTAATTTGCTACCGGTGTCATCACTTTGTGCGTCTTCCCTCTCGCACGCCGAGGATGCTCGGAGGCATACGTTTCCCAAGATTGCATTTCCGGCTTAAAATTAGATTCATCTTCCCTTCCCCTTATGGAGTAACCTAGATATCCTGAAAGCCCAAGTCCGTGTACTGAAGGCAACATACCCTTCATCTTCTCGGAGTCACATACACAAAGAGTGCACAGAACCATTTCCCCACACGGGGACGACGATTTACCAAAGAGAGCGCCGATGGCACATCCTAAAAGGTACAGTTTTGAGGACCACAGAGGCCTGGCCTTCCTCACAGGACATTATCTGTATTGTCATCTGACCGGTGAGGAACTGTTCTCTTACCAGTCCTGCTGCAGCTAACACACCTGAGCGGCATAAACGAGGGGGGCGGTCCTCCAGCTATGGACAGGACTAGCTCACAGAGAAAATGCAGTGCTACCTAGGTCCCATTAGCGACTCCACTCAGCACAGTGTCACAATGGCAGGCGGGAGTGACTTTGGAAGGAAGAGCGAAAGCGGTACAGGTTTCCTTTACAGAGGGTCGGTCACAACTTTACCTTGACTTCTGCTGCGCTTTGAAAATACTGTGGAGGTTTGCATTCAGGATTCTGAAAGAGGCATGTATATCCTTTTCAAACTGCTTCCTCTTTGCCAGGAAGGACCGGGTAATGTCCCCTAGTCGACAAAGGAAATGGTATCACTTTAAATCAAGTATCCACAGGAAGAGGCGCTCTTTCATCCCTGACATACCACCTACACGGTAACAGGAAGGAGTATGTACAGATCTGGTGTTCATTTTGTTCTTTGTTCTATTTTTCTTTTCTTAAATTTTAGACCGCCTCTTGCGCAGCCCAGGCCGGTCTCAAACCTGAGAGGTAAGCGACCACGACCTCCAGTTCTGGTTTCTCCCGCCTCTACCTCCTCTGTGCTAGCAATACAGAAACGGGGGCATCGTGCTTTGACGAGTGACCACCACTGAACTGACAAACCGTTTTCTGGAAACCTCAAAAACCAAGCAGTTCATTTGTACCACAAAGAAGGAATGCTGTCGGACATCCTTGCTTGCATGAACTGACTCTATACACCGGCAAAGAATTGACGATGTCTCTCTTGTAATGCTGTTTTAGGGTCACCTACACAAGTAATAAAAAAAAGCTGTCTCAGCTTGAGGGGCGTGTGGTACTCTGACTTGGTTACCGTGGACGACAGACCACAAGCTAGTGTGGCATGCGTGATGCTGATGTTCGTTCGCACGCCATGACACTCTTCTTGCCGGGCCACGGCCTGGCTGCCTTCACCCTTCCCTGACAGGCTCACGGGTGTGTACGGCCTAAATGCTGCTCTCCAAGCCCTTCTTGGGCAGGGGTTCCTGGAGGAGGGCAACTTTGGAAAGCCAGAAAAGTGACTTAATTCAGAAGGTGAAAAACAGCTGCCGAAATGCCACATACCATTCGTGCAGTAAGATAAAAAGCAGAGATCAACCTGCTTGCCCATCATCTCCAGTGCAATGCAGGAAGCAGGACACTCTCCCCCCCCCATCTCCCCGCCTCAGTGACAGCTGCAACATCCCCCTGTTCAGAGCAGCTAGTGAAAAGTTAAGCTAAAGGTAGCCCCTAGACGACAATGGCAATTTACTCTTCCAAAAATTAATAATAATGATGATAAAAATCCATCCCCTGAGCGACAGAACTGTTAACAGACTCCTGTTGTCCTGTTGACAGGCGACCACGTTCTCACCACGCTTGAGTTGTAGGGTCGGAAAGAAAGCTCCTGGACTAGCAAGACCTGCTCAAACATACCTTTGAAATCCCGTATCCTCTTCTGAACAGGCTCCCTGTGGAAAATGCACACAAGAATCCTTAACTGAGGACAAACATCCTAACTTCGCTCTGAAGGAAAGGCAGGCGAGGCACGCGATTTCGGAGAGACCAGCGCTCATGTGAGGCAAAGTCGGATTTGCCTCTCCCGGGTCATTGTTCTTACTCCTTTACTCAGGTTTTCACAGGGAACCAAAGAGCTCACTGCAGATACATATGGGCACACGGTTAAGGGTTACTTACTGGAGCGTGGGTGACTCAAAGTCAGCCATATCCCCAGGAAACCAACCTCAGGCTGGGTGCTGGATGACTCAGGAAAACTGCATCCCTGGCCTTCCCAGCCCAACTGCACTGGGCTCCACAAAGAGTCTCCTCTCTGCAAGCAGCGGCTTTGTGTTATGTTGTGACAGCCTAGGGGTTGGTATACTACATGCTGACCGGAGCCCATTCACTGTACAGCACTGACGGGTTTCATAGAGGTGTGCCCAGCCGTCTTTCGTGAACTACAGCCGTATTCACTCTCCTCCATCCTCAATCCCCTCCCGCTACTTACTCCTCCTCTATTACCCAGCAGTGTCTCTTCAACCTTCATGCCACGTGACCACACTCCACCTCCAGAGTCGGCCTCCACTCCTCAAACCTTCCCCTCTATTGGCCATTGCCTGCCTCTCCCCAGTCTCCCTTCTGAGTTCGGGTGATATCATTTTATGGACCTATTTATAATCTGGGATCCTCAAATGAGAGAAAACAGCTGACTGTCGTCTCTGGTGCTGGCTTATTTCACGAAACACCAAACTCTCTGTTTGTAGCCGTCTCCCAGAAAAGGGCAGAAGTTTCTGCAGAAAACAACACTGAAACTACTTCCTGGGTCAGGCCAAAGTTGCTTTAAGACATCACCTGGCCTCCTGCACGTTTGATCCTGAGGAACAGCTGCCCATCTCACTGGTATCAGCCGCCGGATTGTTTGCTGCACCGAGAAGAAAGGAAAAACCTTTGTGAATGAAGTGTGCTGTTCTCATGGTCCCACGTGGGAAACAGCTTCAGTCTGGGGTCCACAGAGTCCATCGCCGAGGGCAGTTTTAAAGTACTCTTCCAGGAACTCATGACCCACCCCAGTCCCACCCAGGTGAAATTCAACTAGGCCTGAGTCTGGGGACAGCAGGTACTTGTGTTTGTACAAGCCTTGCAAGGAAAACCACCGTGGCCCACGGGTTCTTCAGAGGCCTGTTGGCCAAGGCCAACTCCCTTGCACCCCAGCCACGGGGAAGAACATCGGGTGGGGACAGAAACCCAGAGCGTGCTTGAGAATCACTTCTCAGCACGCGAATCCCCACACCCACACCTGGAACTCCGGGGAAAGACCCGGTGAGTACTAGGCCACCCCGGTGCTCCACCCGTCGAGGAGTAGCAGAATGTCCCCTCTCGGTTAGGATCCCCCCACCCATATGCCCCATATCAGTTGTTACCGGGGGTGACTCGACCTGGGTTCTGCAAGTCATCTGGTGGGAGATTCTGATCAACCCTAGGGCGCTTGGCACTTCTCTCTGTATGTTTCTGCTCCTTGCTTGACATGGCTGGGGCTCTGCGGGGCTGGGGACGACTCCTGAAATGTTGGTGCACACAGACAGTAAAGACACCGAGAAGAATGTCGTGGTCGCAATGGAAACAGGGACCCGGACTGCACAGGCTGTGGCCATGAGTCCTGGCACTCTCTGTGCTGCAGCCAAGAGGAGGTAGGAGGATGACACCGATATCCCGCAACATCCAATCACATTCTGTCCCAATTTTCTGTCTGAATGCAGAGCTCTCCACAGCCCTGTAGCCCTCAGTCTCGGCCCTTTCTGCTGACTTCTTGGCCCCAGGATAGGACTGCTTGGGCTGGCCCCAAACCAAGTGGCCATTAACCCAGACACCAGCCCACTGACGGCCAATGGGGTCACTGGAGCCAAGTCCCTGCACTTCACGCTTGAGTCCTGCTGAACACTCAGCTGAAATCCCTACCCACTCTGAGTCTGCATGTCTCAGAAGCAACACATGGACTCCAACATCCTTGAAGGACCCAATGGAGGCAAATGCAGAGGTTCGCCAATATACCCTCGCACAGGGAGTGACACACAGCCTGTAAGCGGGCATGAGGCCCCTGTGCTCACAGACAAGCACTATGGGAACTAGGAACGGTAAGCACCCAGGCTAGTCTCGTCAACAGAAGGGATGCCTACGTCTGTTTTCCAACCAGAAGACCTGGAGAGGATGCTGTTAACAGCCTGGTGATCTGTGCTGCCTGCAGAGCCAGGCCACACCCGGATCTCCCAGATTATTATGTTTGACTCTCCCTCCCTAGACCTTCACCTTTAGTTTGGTTTCTCGGTCAACAGAGCCCATCCTTAGGGGAGATGGCCCATGGACGTTACGGCCTGGTGACCTCAACGCTATCCGCGTGACTGAGCCACACCAGACCCCAGGTCCCTAAGCTATAGAACCCATCTTCGTGGTAGAGGTCACATGTACGTTGCAAGAGAGTTTCTATGTAGTCAGGCCTCCATATTCATTCTGCACATGTTACTGAGATCATCGTTACCAAGAATTTTTTCCCCCAAATTGTGCTTTATTTAATCGTGTCAAAAACAACCCGCCTGGGGTCAGCCTCTAGAAGTTTGAACCAACATCTGCTAAATAACTAAGGTATTTGCACACAGATTTCATCTTGATCTCGTGGGGATCGTTACTCTTTTCACTGTGGCATTTGTAGGGAGCCCCATGACGATCCACACCCCTCTGTGATGAAGTGCAGCCCCCGGGGGCCCTTCTATTTGCCCCTCGACAAGTCACCTCACAGGCCAAGTTTGGATCTTCCAGGCACAAGCCTGATCACCTCCGCACACTCTGACACAGTTTCTCTTAGAATAAGCAGTCACCCACCAAGAGGAGCCTACTCCAAGACCTTTCCCTCAGAAACCTCTTTCTCTTTAGAGGAAGGTAACACCTAGACATTGCCTGCCTCCACAAGCATGCTTTCCTACTGGCTGGAGCAACTCCTATGCATGAGAGATGCCTCGCATGTGGGCCCAGCTGGTGCACAGACATGAGGAGAGTGTGTGTGTTTGTCTGTGTGTGTGCGTGCGTGTGTGTGTGTGTGTGTGTGTGTGGCAGAATGGGGGTGGGGTAGTGCCTGGCGTGTGTGGTAGGTGATACAGCACCAAGTACTGTGGATCCAGGCTGACTCTGATTTTGGAACCACCAGATCTTCAGAAGAGGGACCCACCCAGATAACGTGACCACACTTCAGCCACATTTCCCTGAGAGTTCTCTTCCCTTGGGAAGCTTGTCCCACCTGAGTGGGCCCCACATCCCCGAATGGGATGATGTGTGATCAGGTGGAGAAGCATGCAGGCATGCATGGATGAGCCTGCTGCAAGGAGCTAAAGGACTAGACCCATGCAAGTAAGGAAGCTTGTGTGTTGACCTGGACTTGAAGGTGCACACGACTGGTCCGGGAACTGCAGTGACGGGGGCTCGAAGGGACAGGACTTCCTTCACCAGAACACATGCTGTCCTGCCCACTCCTTCAGGGCCCTGCGGTCCTGACAGAGCTTTCTCAGATCTCCCCTCTGTCCTTGATTGCAGTCTGATGCAGAAGGGAGGCTCCAGACATCACCTCAAGGGCCACCATGGTGGGCCCTAGTGACCAGTCACTCGCCAAGGTGGACCTGCTTCACCACCATCCTCTGAGACTGTCCTTCCACTCGAGGGGGATCACACCTAGTTCGTCCTCACTTCCTGAACCTAAGAATCCCTGATTCTGGAAGAGCGGAAAGGAGGGTAGGCAAGGGTCTAACCTAGGCTCTTCCACTTCTATGGTAAGGTTCACCTAGAAATCATGTCTAGGGACTCTGGGCTTGCAGTCACACATGGCTGAAACGGGACCCCACTATCGAGGGTGGGAAAGGCCCAGAGCACCTCTTCTTCTCGGTGTGCCCGCCCGTCTAGCTCTCTGCCCTGGACCAATCTGGAAAATGCCCAAGAGGTACAAAAGGTGCCTCCTGGAAGGTCCCTAGTCCCTCCAGCAGCAGGCAAAACTGCCCTGCCCAGTGCCCTCAGGCCGTGGGGCCCCAGCACAGCTTTCTCAGACTGCTCAATCTGGCCTCTTCCAGTCACATTCAGAAGCGAGGCTCTGGACATCACGGGCTCTCCTGGGGCCCCATACCTCGTCACAAACCTAGGAGGACAGGATTCACGTTGATCCCCACAGACCCTCCTTACCCACGAAGGTGCGTCACACCTAGCTAGGCCCACGGGGCAATGACACATACGTGACTTGAGTGTTGGGGTGGCACACGCGTGTCCCGGAATAGAGCGGATTAAGGCTTGCGAGAACCTGAACACCCACCGCCCCTTTCACCTAGGCCCGCCCTCCACGGATGTCCCGGAGGACATCGGAAGTGCCCAGAGACCTCGGAACGGGCCATGGGGAGGTCCCTAAGTCTTTCCCCAAGCACCCCTGTTTCTGGTCCGCTCTTCTCAGTCCCGCGTCCCTCACAAAGCATTCCTAGACTTTCCTCCGGGAACCTGGGCCATGAGGAGAGGAGATGTGGTGTGGAATTCAGGAGCCAGGCACCAACCACCTCAGGGAAGATCCTGGGTCCTAACACCTGGTCACTCACCTAGAGGAATGGCCTCGGGAGGGCGACCCGAAACCCGGCTTCCCCTCGGCAGTGGTCACAGCCAGTTAGTTCTCACTTCCGGTAAATCGTCGGCCTCTGTGGAAAAGCGTGGGCGCGTGAGCATGCGTGCTCCTGTCCAATGTCTTTAGGCCCGCCCACAACCACGCACAAGCACGTATGCACGCAGGCATGCACACACGTATGCACGCGTCGAGGGGAAATTTCCCTTTAAGGCTCGGGAGGACCTTAAACACCCACACTCGTGTTTTGACTCAGCACAACTGTGGACCTGTGGACCCGGATGAATGTCTCACTGGCCCAGACATCAGAAAGGGCCATGTGGTAGGTCCCTGGTCCTTTGTGAGCACACATATCGTCCCGCCCACTCTTCTCAGTCCCTGCTTCCTATCAGAGCTTTCCACACAGCCCTTCCAGGCCTCCTCCACTCCACTGGGGAATTTGGGCTCAGGACGTCATCTCAGAGACTAACCTGGGTTTCAGTAACTACTCACTCACCCAGAGGGACGCAGCTCTCCACAATCCTCAGACTCCCTTTTAGCTCTTGGTCCTCCGGGTGGGCGAGGGAGGGGCCGGCATCCCAGGTCGGCCTCACTATGGGGAAGTGTTCTACCTCTATAGAAAACCATGTCAGCATATGTGAGCCAGGCTGGCGCTGGTCCGTCTTGAGACCGACCCTGCAATGAAGCATACTTGACTTGGAGCTTTCGGTTGTGCATGCACAAACTGGAAACTCACCTAGGAAGGGCTGAAAGTGCCCGGAACACCTCTGCTCCCTGTTTGCAATGCTCCCACATGTGGAAGTAAGGACCTGTGAGGAATGGCGGGAATGCTCAAAGGGTACTGAACGAGCCATGTGGAAGGCCCCGAGTCTCTGCAGGGGCATACAAGCGGTCCTGCTCATGCGTCGGGGTCCCTAGCACCTTCAGGAAGCTTTCCCAGGCAGCCCTTCTGGGCCTTGTCCACTCCAGGGTGGAAGTGAGGCCCATGATCACCTCGCGGGCCCTGAAGCCTAGTCACCCGCCCTTAGATGGGAGATGTCCCCCTATAGGCCTTGTGGTGTCACCATTTTCACAGGCTTTCATCCATGTCCGTCAGTCCAGCCATTCCCTGGGATGAGTGCCTTTTAGAGGCCCTAAGACCCCAGGCCTTAATGTCCTAATTCTTCAGCTCCTTCCCTCACTCCGCCAGTGTCCCCCAGGCTCCACTTTTATGGGAGCTTTCTAACTACTGTCAACATACAAACAAACGGAAGGAGATTCCTCAAACTGTCCCTGCCACCGCTACTGCTGCCAACAAGATTGGTCGGATCCATGAGGCGGCTGTTTTCAATTCCAGCCTTTTGCTCCCCACCACGGCTTGTGGTATGGTGGTTCGGTACAGGGCGGATCACGCCTCTGGGTCTCTCTTTTTATTAAACTTAAAATCCCTGCGGCTCAAATTTCGTGGCTTTTCCATACACTATATGTCCCGCTGCCATTTTGACTGAGGTCAGGTGAACTTACCATCATCTTAACTGAGGTCAGATGACTTCACCGACATCTTAACTGAGAGCCAGGTAGATGACCAAGTCCTGTCATCTTTACTGAAGTGTTCCCTGTCTGCTCCCCCAGTGCTGACTCTGTTGCTTGTGTGTTTTGTGCAGTGGCACGCCTTAGGTTGGCCGCACCAAGAACATCCACTTTGCCCAATTCCTGTTCCCTCTGTGTGTATGTTCGTACATGTAACTTAGGTGCACCTATGTTTACCGTTAAATGTTATAATTGTCTGTTCATTGCATCTCATTTCAGACTACAGAAACAATAAGTCTTATGTTTTATGCTGGCATGTACTTTTAAGTTTCTTACAAAAACACTTTATATTTGATCCAAACCTCATTTAAAATGTAGTAAGATGTTCTCTACTATTGTCAGTTCTGCCCTTAACCTTCTATTGCAAGCAGTTTTTTTTCTTTCTGTCTTTTTACAAATGTAAATCTTGCCTGGTAAATTAAGAGCCGGTACAGTCAAGCTCAGGCCCGGCTCTCCAGGCAGATTCTATACTGTAGTTCCACCTGATAAACGGCCCACAACTGCTCCGAGATCTGGGAGACATGGCATTTAAATATTTAATTATTAATAAACTTTTCCTCACAAAAAGAGACAGGTTGGCTCCTAGCAGCAGCACTCTACTTCCTTCAAAGAAGACAGAAAGCAAATGGGCACAGAACAACGTCCATCCACACTTTGCTTCGACTGCCAAGCGCTGACCACCGAGAAAAACTGCCTTTCATCTGAACTGAGGATCTCCAGACACGAAAAGAATCTCTGGAATCGACAGCCTAGCTGCTCAGGTCAAGGTAGGCTTGTCTGCCTACAGATTTCGTAGCCCGCAGGATCTTCTGGAGCCTGGCAGGCCCTGCTCTAAACATCAAAAGACAAACGCGACCTTCAGTGACCACGGAGAACCCTGAGGTCTAGGTGCCAAACAAGTAAGTCCTCTGTCGTTTTTTAATCAGTAATTCAAGTAAAATTTCATCCTTCTCAAAGGTCTCTGATGCAGTTTGACAGCTGAGAGGTTTTGTCAGTTTAAAAGGACAACCTCACCAAACAAATTTCAGGTAAATACAAATACAAGACCTGCAGGTTATAAAGGTGTGAGCTTTTATAAACACAAGTTTGAACACAAGTTATCAAATTTCTCTCACACGCTGTCTTCCGTAGTCTTAACACTTTTCATTGTGCAATAATATCTGTCACAGCCATTCTGACATAAATATGCTACTGTTTATACAATGTATATGTCTGAAACTTCTTTTTTCACAAACCCTAAGAATTCTTGTGAGTTCCAGGAAAAAACAGTCAGAAACGCCCCCTTCAATTCCCTGGTCCTAATTTTTTCCCCTAAACTTAACTTTGTTCTCTGTTCTGCCATTACCTTAAACAGGTGTAAGAGGTCTGTGTTTGTGTGGTGTGTGTGTGTGTGTGTGTGTGTGTATTGTTTGGTGTCTGTGTGAGAGTGTGTCTGAGTGTGTTTGTGTGGTGTGTGTGTATTGTTTGGTGTCTGTGTGAGAGTGTGTCTGTGTATAAGTGTGTTTGTGTGGTGTGTGTGTGGTGTGTGTGTGTGTGAGTGTGTGTGGTGTGTTGATTTAAATGAGATAGCCTCCACCGCCTGGGGATATTGAATACTTCTTTTCTCCTAGATGGCTGCTGTTTGGGTTTGTTTTGGGGTGTGGCACTGCTGCAGGAAATATGTCACTGTGCATGGCTTTGAGGTTTCCAAAGCTTCCTGCCATTTGAAGTGGGTTCTCTCTCCTTTCTGCTTGAGATTCACCGTGTAATTTTTTTTTGTGAGGACGGGGTGGGGGGAATGATGCTGCCACCTGATTTCCTGGAGGTTCCCGGTCCTCCATATTTGTTGCAAAGTGACCTAGAACACTTATTTCCAGCTGGAGAGACAAAGTGCCTGCCTTCCAAATTCTGTCAGGTGAAAAGGTGTCCTTCTCAGACCTGGCCCCTGCCTGATCTTATTATAGTAGAAGGTAGAACGGAGCCTGTCAGCTCTTGTCTTGCCTTGTCCCGGCCCCTTGTCAAAGCCCAGCACCAAGGCCCCTGCACCCTGGAATGGCAGGCAACATCGTCTTCTGTCGTTGTGTGCATGCTTACTCTGTTTCATGCGTGCAGCTGCAGGGGATGGTGGGGGAACTAGGTGACAGAGATGTAAGTGAACAGTCAGGCAGCCTCCTTCCTGATTTCTACCGAGAACTGGCCTCTTACTAGGGGAGAACGTTTTTCCTATGACACTGTGGTTGCCATGACAATGGGGACAAGCCATTCTTTCCTGGTTACAGATACATTAGCGAAAGATACTCACAGAGCGGAGACGTGGGATCACTAGACAGACACACGAGGCACACAGGTAGGTGCCTGCAGCCATCCTGAGTGAATGTGAGCTGGGCCCGTGAGTGTGCCGTGGGTACGTGCTGGCTCTTTCGTGGGACAGGAAAGGTTCTGGCTATTACTGTTTGACGCGAAGCCCCAAGGACTGGTGTTCAGCCAGCCCTGTCTCTTTGTCCTCGGGTGACACCTCACCACGTTGGTGCCAGCTTTATCCTTTCAGGCTCTGAAAGGATAGCTCGCCAACCTACATAAATGGCTGCCTCGTCGCTGTTTGGCAATGATTGTCACACGTGCTCTTGACAGAATGGCCGTGTTGGTGCGATGGCACCTTACCCGAGAGAGTTGTAGCTTGTGTTGTCTGAGAGAGAGAAGCTGGAAGGCATTTAAGGAGGAGGTAAACATGGATGAGGACTGGCAGTTCCCTTGGAGGATAGAAGCCGAGGTCTCCAGATCTCTTGGCCTGGAGACCTGACACAAGAAGGGAAGAAATGCCTCCAAAAGACAGCCGCCTCTAAAGTGGCCACTAATCGCAGCTAGGCAGACTGAGGCAAAAAAAAAAAAAAAAAAGTCAGTGCGGTATGAGAGCACCTGAAGAAGGGGCAGCGTCTGTTTCCTCGATGGGTGTTAGTTTGTGCCCGGGTCAGAGTCTTTGCTCTGCTCACAGATGGGTTAAGCATCAGCTGGGCTGTGTTACAGGGTGTGCAGCTGGGGTTTCCCTCTGACCCAGCAGCCCATCATCGGCATCTCTCCCTGTATCTCAGCCCCTGCGTGTGAACAATACGCTCTGTGCCCTTCTCGCACCCTCTCGTCAGACTGGGCCCCGTCTGTTTGTCTCACCACAGGGAGGGGAGCCATCTGGAAGTTCCCATCTGGACAAAACGTGAATGGATGTCGCACACGGAGACCGTGTGCGAGTTCTTGACAGAAGGCCTCGGGCACGGGGCCAAAGCATGTGTTGAGACAGGGATTTCAGGGTTCCATCTTGCACCCTTCTCCGTGCACCTCTGGGGAAGACTTTGCTGCTTTCATCGGAAAGGTAACTGTCGAAGGTAGTGCACTAGAGGTGATGCCTGAATCGATGGAGCCGGATGGCAAAACTGACAATATTTAAGCAGGTTGTAGAAAGACGGAGGGCTTTTCTAAGGCACGGCGCAGTAGGCCTGCACAGATGGAATACACACGCCGGGAAGAGCGTGGCCTGATAATGGGTGCAGACGCTTTTCTCTGTGACTGAGATACAGATGCTGCCTGGATGTCCTGGCATGTGGGCTTGAACACAAACTTGATATTCCCGGGTATGTTTTCTAACTCAGGAAGTGTGTGAGGCTGAGAACATCACGCCTGAGGGAAGCAGAAGCTCCTGCAGGCACCCCTGCCTGGGGTGGAAAGCTTGCATTCTATAACTATAACGCGGGCCTCCGTGATTGCTAAGGGCACCGAGTGAGCGGTGGGCTCTCTCGTGCCCGAGGTGTGGTACCCGCATATGGATGGGGGCATGGTTGCTTGGGCTAGATGGTGCTCAGTCAGCCTTGCTGGTGAGCATGTGCTCGGAAGGTCCAGCAGAGGGCAGCCGGAAGTAACTGAGGTGCCTATGTTTTCCTCTGTGTCCTCAGCAGATAGATACCTGTGGCCGAGGACTCCACGGAGGCTGGATCAGAGCAGGCCAACCCTGTGAGGTCACACAGATTTCTCGGAGGAAGAACCACTGCGGGTGATCCCTAAATTGGGCCCCAGATTGCACAGTCCACATTTACTATTGCATCACCCAGCAGGTGTGGCCTGGGCCAGACCTAGACTCCTGCATGTTGAGAGCCACTTTATGCACTGTGAGATCAGATTGGAAGTCGGTAAGACTTGAACGGGAATACGGCAGAGGGGACACTGTACATTTGAGCAGTGAATAGGGATCTGGTGCTAGAATTACCGACGGGTGTTTATGGATACAGAGGGTGGGAAGGGGAGGGCTGAGGGACTGAAGCGAATATCATTTGCCTCCCATATTTCTGTCCGGTCGGGAATTCCCATGGGTAAGGCAAGGCCTGGAGTCCCTAAGGGAGAGGTCGGGGTGCCCGCACTCACCGAAGGGGTCGTGGGCTAACAGGAGTCCCCAAAATGACCAGGGTCCTCAGGGAACTGCCTCAGGACCCCCTGGTCCACAGTGCTCTGCAGCGCTGTGCCTGGTGCTGGCCCGGTAATGAGAGAAGCCCCGCGGACCCAAGGCAAGAGCAGTCAGGAAAGGAGTAGACCCCTGACACACACCCACTCACAGTGAGCAGAAAGGGACGAGACTCCACTGAGAAGCACGGGGGAGGCCCTGTGTGGAGAGGCAGAGAATGGAGGGACATGGACGGGAGAGCTACGCTACAGATGAGATTGGACACCACTTAAGATTCAAAGCATGCCTTCTGGACTTAGGGATGGGCAAGTGACCATCCAGGGCATCAAACAGCTGCTTTGATTTCCTGTCTGTCTAAGACGACCCTGTGGATTAACATTATGGCACAGAGGTTGTGGGCAAGAGAGTTCTGTGGCCTGGGATCTGATGGTAGAACAGTGCCCATCGCCAGCAGATATGGGTGTGCAGGGCCCATGGACTTGAGGCAGCAGCAGGAGAGTGGGCAATACCAATGGCGACACTTACCCTGTTGCTCTCATCTGACACTACTGAGTCTGCCAATTAGAAAGCATTTCTCCACGGTGAAGTGCTTTCCTTGGGGGGGCTCTCCTTTGTGCCACGCGTGCACTTGATCCCATAGCGAGGTCGGTCCAGCACGGAGTTGGGAGCAAGAGGTCAGAACCAAACTATGAGGGGGCGGGGGAAGTGGAGGGAGGCCAGAAGCTATGACAGTGACAGCAACCATCCTTACCTGCCATGTTATGCAAATCGCCATGAAGATTTCCGCACACACACGCACACACGCACACACACGCACACACACACACACACACACACCCCGTTCCTCAACCTGGTATCATACTGGTGCAGAAGGCAAGGTGCACTAGGTGTGCACAGGCTTCCTGGGGTGGGGCACAGGGGGGGTTAGCTCCCTAGGAAAGAAAGCAATGAGGCTCCCCCCACCCGGACGGAATCCCGGGGAGCCCCCAAGGCATTGGATGGGCAGGAAAATACACAAGCCAAGTAAAGACACTCACCTCTCCGGGAGGAAGTTCACCACCCTAGCCTCAGGGTGGGTGACCGTGTGTCACACATCTGCTCTGGATCCTTCCATATCTTCTCAGGCACACACCCTCATCCCTGTGGAACGACAGACTTTGGGCACCCCCTTGCTTTCTCTCTCCTCACCTCACTGAGCTGTTGCTTCAGTATCCACTAAAGGCTAATTCCGTCCTAACGCAGCTCTGCTTCCCTCTCCCACACTTACAGGGCAGGCCCACATCACCCTGAGAGAGGCCCTCAGGTTGAGCTTGTCTACCAGATTCTGGAGGGAGGACAGCACCGCAGGCAGGGGAGCCAGGCCAGACAGAGACGACCAGCAGGGAGCAGTGCCCACCACAACGCAGGGGGTCACCCTGCCCTGATCAGAACAGCCCCAGGGTTCCATCGCCATGGACTCTGCAGAGTATGTGCTCTGTGGCTGGAAGGGCCAGCTGTGGCCTGCAAGGGTGTTGACCAGACCCAGGACCTCGGCCCATAGTAAGAGGAGAGGGGCCTCTTTCCTGGAGGTCCAAATTCTCTCTGTTGGTGAGAAGACCAGAGTGAGGAGCACAGAGGCGAGGCCCCTAACCAAGTCTGAAATCGTAACCATCGCCTCCTTGGCCGGAAAGGAGTCACAGGGCAGTGGCCCACCAGGGCAGACCAGGGCATACAGAAGAGCCCTCAGGGTGGCCCTGGATGTTCTGGGCGAGGGAACCCGCTTGTATCAAGGAGAAAGGGCAGGTGGCCGAAGAACCAGCACAGTGGCTCCCAAGGTTCCGAAAGAGGAGACCAGCTCCAGCCCACGCCAGCGCCAGCACCCCCAAGGGCGCAACCAGAGAGGCCAAGGGCTCTCCCACAGGAGTCCTGGGAAGCGAGGCCGCCCAGGACCTGTGTTGATGGGCTCAGGGAATGATCCTGCAGTGCAAGGGGGGGAAGCCCAGGCCCATGCCACTGTAGAGTCCCCTTACTCTGAAATGCAAGGGAACATGTTAAGGGGCACCAGAGCTCGGCCAAGTTCCTGCAAGACGCCAACAGGAAATGCTGGTGATAATCCTGGCAAGAGAAAGTTGAGCACCCGGGCCTCTAGGGAGGGTGCCCGTGCTAACAATGAGCATAGACCTGCCTCTGGGCCACCGAGGAGGCACGCCTCTACCTCGCCCAAAGCTCTCAAGCAGCAAGTAGGGTGTGGTGGCCTAGAGATCCAGGCCATTGGAGCCCAAAGGAAGACCACCCTCCCAGAGAACAAGGAGGATCCCGGTCCGCCGACCCCGAGGCCAGACTCAGAGGGGGCATCGGCAGCCTGCACGCCTCCAGTCCCGAGCCTGCGAAGATCAGTCCGCACTGCTGGCAGGAAAAGGAAGATCCATGTGCTGTGTGCACATTGTGGGCTCTCGGGACTGGAAACTCGAGTGCGCTCGAAGGTGACTAAGGCCAGGGTCAAGAGGAGAGCCCCTGGAGTTCAGGAAGACTGCCAAGCCACCAGTGTGGCTTCTGCCCAGGAGACGAATACCATCGAACGAGGGATGCTGGTCTGGTTCAAATTCCAGGACCATCCTTTCTGGCCGGCGGTGGTCAAGAGTGTCAGCAAGAACGACAAGACGGCCAGGGTGCTGCTGATCGAGGGCAACATGCAGTTTGAGCGCAGGGGTGTCCGCGTCCCTCTCCGCAAGCTGAAGCTCCTGGACTGTGGGGAGAGATTCTCCCTCCTGCGGAGAGCCAGCAAAGTGTACGGCCAGGGCATCAACTGGTGCCTCTCTGTGATCGACCGCTACAGAGAGGACCTCGCCTGTGGCTCCTTCCGGGGCTCCTTTATGGACTACTACACCGCCCGAGCCAGTTACCCGCTGAGGAGAGCCATTCAAGAGGGCGACCTGCGCATTGATTTCCCCAAGGTGAGCTATGCCGACTTGGAAGACTGGGAGGAGGAGACCGCCCCCGGTGGGAAGAGGCCCCGCAAGAAACTCCTGCCTGACCGCATGAGAGCCGCTTGGGACAGAGCCAACCAGAAGCTCGTAGACTTCATCGTGAAGAGAAAGGGGGCCGACCAGCACCTGCTGGACATCGTGAAGGGCAGGAAACCGTCCCGGTGGCTGGACGACCTCTGGAAGTCAAAGAGGGAAGTCTTCTGCATTGAGACCTACCTGGAGGATGAAGACCAGTTGCACCTCGTGGCCAGACATTTGCAAGAAATATCCAAGGAAGCAGACCAGGCCCTGCTCTCGCTGGCAAGAGGAGACCAAGTCCGGCTCACCATGGAGGTTCTTCTTCCAGAGGCAATCATCTGCTCCATCGCTGCCCTGGATGAGCTCAGCTACAAGGAGGCAGAAGAGAAGTACCTGCGTGGCCCACCTGTGCACTATCGTGAAAAAGAGCTCTTTGAGAAGACCATCCTAAAGGCGGCCCGGAAGAGGTCAGCAGCCAGGATTGGGGCTGGCAGGGACCCTCCTGCGCCCACTCCTTAGAAGGGAGCCTCCTCCTTTCTGCCATCACCCCCTGCAGCTCCACCTCCAAAAGAGAACCATCTGGGAGACTGTGGGGCTTGCTATGACCGCTCCTCACTGCATACGTGTTTCTCCACACACAGACCCCACCCCTACCCCCTGACCCCCAAAATAAACGTTCACGAACGTGCTTGACGTTGCAGATTGTCTACATGGATTCGGCAATTCCTGTTAGCTTCAGGCCGGGCCTAGCCCTCTGTGGCCTGTGCCCAAGCGTGAAGAAGTCCCTTGGGGTCTCCTCTCTGGACCGTCACCAGCTATGGGTGGGGTATTAGCTAGCTATGCGCAGACTTGCCCTCTCTGCACGGACCCCATGCACCCAGACAGCACACCAGGTTCCTGATGACACTGTGTCTCTCTATGTGTCTCTGACTCTTCCCCTTACTCCCTGTCCTCTCTAGGGTGCCTTGGATGGGGCAGGTCCCATTGCTTTCTCCATTACCTCCCTCTTGGCTCACTCACGTTGAAGGAGAGGAACGCATGTGTGCTTTGAGGCTGTGCTTTGAAGCCAAAGAAGGGGTTGGAAATGTTGTGACCCTAGGAATAGCCTGATTTCAAAGGACTCCCCCTGTCTTTGTGTGTGTGTGTCTCTCTGCGTGGGTCTCTCTGCGTGTGTCTCTCTCTGTCTCTCCCTCTCTATTTATCTCTCTGTGTGTGAGCACGCTTGCACGCGTGCATGTTTGTGAGTGTGTGTATGTGCTCTCCTTTTGATCCTCCTGTCTCTGTCTCCCTGGTGCTGAGATTAAACATACCTGTCCACATACCTTTTTGTCAAATGAGTACTGGATGATGAAGTCGGGTTTTCACCTCATGCAGAAAGCACTTTCCATTCTCAGCCATCTTCCCCTTCCCGGAGACTTCTTACTGTAAATGAGACATTTGCTATTTGTGGGCTGACTTTTTGCAGAAAACATCAGTATCCCAGCTTTTCTCACATTTCAGAGATCAGAGACTTCTGCTGTTTGCAGGAAAGTAGGGGACCTGTCATCCCTTGGAGTCACTGACATCTGTGATGTACTGATGAGGGGCAGCCCTGCCATACCTCCCTGAAGCTCCTGTTTTCTTGTCTGGAATCACAGTCCATGACATATTTTTGTGACTGTGCACCGAATTGGTGCCTCAGTGGGCTCTCAAGTGCAACCTTACACAAGCCCGGTCTTCTTTCTCAGTCTCTGTTCTTGTCTGAATCTCTGTGAAATGTCCTGTGTCCTCCAGCCTGTGCCTCTAGATTCACAGTACCGTTTGCCTCGTATGGGAGAATGCTCAGCGTTAGTCCTTGCTGCTAATTCCTGGATTTCCTTTCTGCACAATGTGGGCTCTTACCCAGGTTAAGAAGATCACACATAGTGTGCATGCTTGTATTTTCAGTAGTGGGACTGCAAAGATAAGAACCCTGGTGCTTGCTGACCAGCCAGTATGGCTGGATTTGCAAGTACTGAGTTCTATGAGGAGACCCTGTCTAAAAAACGAACATGAAGAATAGATGAGGCAGACACGTCTTGTCAGCTTCTGGATTCCACACTCAGAAGTTCACAACAATGAACATGTACAGAAGATTTTTAAATGGATCCACATTTTCCCTCTGTGTTATGAGCTGTTTCTCTGTAAAAGCCATCAACAGTGTAACTCAATCCTTCTTACCTTTAAGAATGGAAAAATCTCTGGACCTCCCTTCTTCCTGCTTTTGACTCCATCTAGAGGAGGAAATAGCAATTTCAATGTGTTACTTTCTTTTCTAAGAGAAGATCATGTCTAAGGCCATTGTGTTCTACTTAGCCATGCACATGGCAGTGCAATGCTCAGAGCCTGCATGTCAGAAATATTCTTACCTGCATATTCAGCCTCTCCTCTGACTTTAACTGCCACTGCCCCTGTACGTTAAGTTCTGAGAACAAAACCCTGTCTCCTCGCCTACCATTCATGGGGCTATATGTCCCAGTAATGCCGTTTTCCTTGCCTACACCATCCTCTTCCAGAGGTTGAAGCCCAACGATGGGGACATGTCATTGCTTGACGTCACTGACACCTGACAAGTACTGATGAGAGGCAGCCTTTTTATGCCTCCCAGAAGCTCCTGTTTACTTCTCTTTTCATTTGTGTCCTTGAGTTTTCTTGGGGACATGCGACTGCAGGTTTCTCACTGTAGACTTTGAAGTGCTTGTCTGATCAATTCTCAAGTCATCTCTCCTGCTCCTTTGTCCTGATTCCTTCTGTAATTCTCATTTGTCTGTAGCCTTTGTTGGATTTATAAGTCCTCCTCCCTGTTTGTTTTATGGGAGAATATTGCACATCAGTGCTTTGGGCTAATTGGTGTGTGTGTGTGTGTCTGTTTTCCTATACACTGAGTTGTCACACACATCATACTTTCTTTTTTATCTTTGGAGTATGGAAGTTATAAAGTACATCCTTGAGCAAGGAGCAGAAGAATACATATGATGCCTTCTGGTGTCTGTCTTTTTATCTGTGTTCTCTGTCTCCTGGTACACTCCTTTGCGTGTGTGCGTGCGTGTGTGTGAGCGTACGTGCACATGCAACAGTAGCACTGCAGTGTATAATGCAGATGAAGCACATGAGGAAGAGCAGGAACGGTGGAGGCAGTTGCAGTCAAGAAGTGCAAGATATAATATCACAAACATGAGAATGTACAAAGTGTTATAATAAAGTACATCATTTTATAAACTAAAACAAATAATTGAAAAAACAGAAGTAGGGAGCAATACATGGAAAAAATTTCCCTTGAAAGTGTGGACCAGGCAGCATTGTGCAGTGGTTACTTCCACTAACACAGTTAAAGCAACCTGCCTGCCTATGGGAACCTCCTCACAAAAGGCCAAATTAATTGCCTTTACTAGAGCACTCCAGATAGCCAACGGCCAAAGGGCTAATATTTATACAGACTCTAAATATGCCTTCTTAATAGCCCATGCCCATTCTACACTCTGGAAGGAAAGGGGCTTCCTTACTATCAAGGGCACTCCCATAGTTAATGGACCCCTTATAGCCAATCCCTTGGAGGCCCTCCAGGTCCTTGTGGAAGTAGCCATAAATTACTGTCAGGGACACCAATCCTCCAAGGACCCAGTGACCTTAGGCAATGCCAAGGCAGACTCAGTAGCCCTGGGGGCTGGCTTCAAGCTCCTTTGATTCCACAGGACATATTTTGTTCTTAACTCCCTCCTATCAACCTTGTTACAAACCAGAACGTAGGGATGAGCTCATAAAAAGGGGGCCACAAAAACAAAGGGTGGCTGGTTCAATTTAAATATCTGTCTCATTCTTCTTCAAGACCATAGTCGATCATTTCAGACATCCACCACACCTTACACATAGGCCCCAAAGCTTTGTTCCATTTCTAGAGCCACTGTTTGACCCCACCCATCTCCAAGATCATATTTCACAGGTTCACCCCTCCTGCCTGACATGTGCCCAGGCCAGTCCACAAGGGGTCTCCATATATGTCAGTCTCTGCATCAGCTTCATGGGCATCAACCAGGCAAAGGTTGACAGGTTGATTTGTCCCATATGCCTACTTAAAAAAAAACTTTGTTATCTCTTAACACTTGTAGACACTTTTACAGGGTGGATAGAAATGTTTCCAGCCTCCATGGAAACAGCAGATGTGGTGGCTGAGGTGCTCCTGGACCATATAATTCCTCGGTTTGGCATCCCATGGACCATCGAGACGGACAATGGGCCAGCCTTCACTTCCAGGGTCATGGAGCTCGGGTCAGAAGCTCTCAACATCTCCTGGAAATTCCACACCCCCTACCATCCACAATCCTCGGGAAAGGTGGAGAGGGCCAATGGACTCATCAAACAACAACAAACCAAGCTCTCCATTGAAGTCAGGTCATCTTGGCCCTCATTTCTCCCCAATGCCCTTACCTGCCATTTGAGCTCCTTTATGGCAGGCCCTTTCTTGTTAATCACCACCTCCCAGTCCATACTCTTCCACTGGTGGTGCACCTTCCCTACCTCTCCTTTCTAAGTTCCCTCTTCCTTTCACATGCTGACAGTTGTCTCCCTGCCCCACACCAGTGGACCCAAATGCCCCTAAATATGCCCTGCTCTCCCCAGGGGCAGAGTATTCCTTAAACATCTAGCTCTGATGGAGGAGGGTCATCTGTCTATCTGTTGCTTTCATTGGTTAATTAATAAAGAAACTGCTTGGCCTGATAGGTCAGAACATGGGTGGGTGGAGTAGACAGAACAGAATGCTGGGAAGAAGGGAAGTGAGCCAGACGCCATGGAGCCAGCCGCCAGGTCAGACATGCTGAATCTTTCCCGGTAAGCCACCAGCTCGTGGTGCTACACACATTAATAGAAATGGGTTAATCAAGATGTAAGAATTAGCCTATAAGAGGCTAGAGCTAACTGGCCAGGCAATGTTTAAATGAATACAATTAGTATGTTGTTATTTCGGGTGTAAAGCTAGCTGTGCGGGAGCCGGGTGGGATGAAAAGCAGGCCGGTAGCTCCTTCTACATAGCTCCCAGTTCTCTTGGATGGACAGGACCTCACACGGTAATCCTCACCACCCCCTCAGCTGCCAAGCTTCTGAGACACCCATGCTGGTACCATCTCTCCAGACCCAAGCGGGCACCTATTGTGGATACTTGATCTGTCTAGAAGTTAGGACCTTCCACCCTCTGGTTTTCCAAGATGCCATAATAAAGATCCTATCTGCTCCTTGTCCTGGCACACTCATCGTTGTTGGTACAAACAAGACAGGTAATAACAATATTTTTTCTCCTAGCTACCTGCCTTCTTACCTCCCTCAAGAAACAGCTGCTGGAGGTCTCCAGGAAGGCAGTATACTGGATGCCTCTCCAGCCACATCTCTCTCTGAGTGTGAGCCCACCAACTCCCAACTCTCCCCTCTCCCACATCAACAATGCCCGCAGTAAGTAGCTAAACTTGAACCAGCAGCCCTTTAACCGAAAAGACTGTAATGTTTAGTTGGGGGCTTCACCCCAGCTCCCTGGCATTCATTTTGGAATGTTGAGCAGAAAACTCCATTTCAAGTCACCTCCCCTGGGAGTTGCCTCAATCCAAGTTCCACCTCCAAGACAACCTACCAAACAGTGACCCCTCCCCAGAGATGCTCGAGGCCACTCCCACAAGCTATTTACCCCCCACCCCCAAGGAACACCTGGTCTTCCCTTTTCCCTCTCTGGTGTTTATTCCGGTTCTCTTTTCTCCCTCTCCATGTTTTTCCTGGGTCCACCCAGTAACCCTGGCGTCCATTAAACCTGGTTATTTTTTTTAATTCGATCTGATTTGCTCTAATTTGGATTATTGTGTCGGCAGAGACTCTTATTGTGCTGCTGAAAAACAACAGCTTCTACTTTCCAGGTCGCTTTCAAACTGTGAAATTCCATATTCATCACTGCCCCCACAGAGTAAGCCTCTACAGAGATCAGTGGTATGGTTCTTGTCAAGCATGTAAGAAGGCCTAGGCTCCTGTCCTACCACTATCAAAAGTGTGGGCCATGTGCCTCATGTGCAAATATGTTCCTGGAGTTTCATATTCTGATTCTACATGCTGTGGACTTCTGATTCCTTCTGCAGCTCCTGTTCCTCATAGTTCCGAAAGAAAAGCATACTCCTCACTCACTGTCTAATATGTACCTTGAAGTGCTTTATTGCATCAGCCCAGGACTTGAAAAACAAAAAGGCCTACCCACAATTGTAAGCAGAGGTTGTGCTTACGTTTCCTGACTGCCCCGACCCGAATAATCACACAGAAACTATATTAATTACAACACTGTTTGGCCAATAGCTTATGTGTATTCTTATTTATCTCTTATGTCTTTCTTAAATTAACCCATTTCTGTTATTTTATATTTTACCCCATGGCTAGTGGTTTGTTAGTTGCTTGCTTCTTAGGCAGCTACATGGCCTCTGTCTTCTTTAGCAGCTACATGGTGTCTCTCTGACTCCGCCTACTCTCTCTAGATATCTCTTCCAGTCTGGCTATATTCTGCCCTGTCATAGGCCAAAGCAGCTTTATTCATTAGCCAATAAAAGCAACATTTATCAAGGATATCCCACATCACCTCCCCTTTTCGATCTAAACAAAAAAGAAAGTTTTAACTTTAACACAGTAAAATTACATATAACAAGTATCAAGCAAGATTTACAGTGACAATATTTCTTTGTGAATCTAAAGTTTTATATCTAATTTATCTTTTATTATAATTAAGGAAAACTATATTCCTATTTATCTTCAATTCCAGCAAAGACCCCAGGAGGATATAAGTGAACAGGAAGTGCATTGTAAGCAACTTGCAATACTCTAGAGCTGACAGAGAGATCTCGCTGCCTGGACAGTCACCCAAAGTTCTTCTGTACCATTGGGGCATCCATCTTCAGTCTACAGGCCCCTAGTACAGACTTTTCCATGAAGCAAGAAATTTGAATATCTGTTCTGTCTTGTAAAGAGCATCAGTTGGTTTATTCTGTGTCCTGTAGAATGTCTGGCAGACTCTTTCATGAAGCAGAAACCCTGAAGGACTGCCTCACCTTCTTTAGTCAAGTTCAGCAATCATTTTTCTATGGGTCCTGCATGTCCAGTTCATACAGCATCCCATCAAGCAGTCCAGGCAAGAGCAGTTTCTTGCCCAAATGGCTAGCCTTGTCACATTGAAGGCAAATTCCATGATGAGTTCCTTCAATGCCTATCAATGTCTCTGAAGCAATTGGTGCTGACAGAAGCAGACATGTCTCACTAGTGAGAAAAGTCTAAGTTCTTAAAACATTTAAAATGTCATATTCTGTAGTCTTTAAAGTGTTGAAGATTATCTATCTAACTGAATTATATCTCTATATATCTAGAAAACCTGAATAACATGACTACCTGTTTGACTATTATAAAAGGCTAATAATCTGTAATTTTTAATTATACATTACTTTTTTAAATGAGCTGCACAAACACAATACCTTAAATAAGAGCAGAATTACATATATACACTGTAACAAAGTCGACCTTAAATATGTATCAATAGACCAAGGTCCCTACCAATGCAAAGTATTCATCTCTATATCATATCCCCCTTCAAATGAAAACAAACATTTATAAACCATCATTTTGGAAATTTGGGAGTTGTTTTCTCCAAATTGATTCCTGCTGTTTGTTGGGCAAAGTATTTTTAGGGTTTATGGAGACCTTTCAGGGGATCTATGTTCCATCATACTACATTAGCCTGGAAGGAACTTAAGGTTCTTATCTTCTGTGGGAACAAATGTAGAATCTCTTTTCCAAAGTAACATATCCTCAGACTCAAATTTGAGGTCAAAATACCTTTAAAATATATATGTTGCTTTAGCTTAGTAGCCCATACAATGAAATATCTCTCTGTTGTTAGTTTATTCACAGTCAAAAAATTTAAAGAAAACACAATAGTATACATAATTCAGACTCTCTGTGCATTTTCCAACCTCGTGTGGCTTTTTTACTCTTAGTTTTTAATATTTATTTAATTATCTTTTCTTCTTAAATCTATGACTGTCTGTACGTACTATTTATATTATTTTACTATCTATACTCTTTTCCCTCTCTTTCCCAAGCCTGTGTATGTTGTTAAACACGCTGTGGCCCATTCAGAGGTTCACTTTTGTCTGAGTCTGTCTTTATTGCATAGCTATTTTTGACAAGGAGAACCTTTTTAAAAAATGTTAAGTGGGCATGGCTAGGACCAACTCCATGGCTCTGCCCATTGGCTCTGCCCTATACAACATGGTGGAGGTATGTTCACTGCCTCTGCAAGCCATGCTCTCTACCCCAGCTCCAGGGATGCAGCAGGTTTATGTTGCCATTAAGCAATTTGTGGTACTCTGTTCACAAACCCCATTTAAGTGTTCCATAGCTGGACCTCCCAAAAGAGCCAGAGGCATTTGTGCAACCAGCACAAACCAGGAAGCTGGCTATTTTTTTTTTTTGATTTTTCGAGACGGGGGTTTCTCTGTAACTTTTTGGTTCCTGTCCTGGCACTAGCTTTTGTAGACCAGGCTGACCACGAACTCACAGAGGTCCACCTGCCTCTGCCTCCCGAGTTCTGGGATTAAAGGCGTGTGCCACCACTGCCCGGCTCTGTTGTGGTTTTTAATAGTAGCCATTCAACCCATCTGGGGAAGTCTCACATTGTGGTTTTGCTTTGCATTTCCTATTGACTAGTGATGTTGCGTACATTTTCATATACTTGTTGTCTATGGAGTTCTTTTGTCCATTTTTTAATCAAATTATTTGGGAGTTTTTGTTTGCTTGCTTTTTGCTATTGAGTTGTACTAATTCATTGATATTTGAGATATTAACCCCCATGAAGTTTATAATTCACAAATGTTTTCCCCCAATCCAAAGATGGTGATTTTGTTTGTTCGAATATTTCCTTTTGCTACGCATAACATTTATCGTTTGAGGAAATCTTTTATGCTTTTTCTGTCTAAAGTTTTAATGTGATAACTAAAAGTGCTCCAAGAACAAAGTGAGGGTCAAAATTCTTACTTCTACACATAGATGCATAGCTTTCTGAGTGCTATTTGCTGAAAAGACCATACTTTCCCCAGTTTTTTGTGGGTGTGGGGACTGGTTTCTTATATGTTTTCCCCATCCCATTGATACACACCTTGATGCCAATGCCATACTTTTGTTTGTTTGTTTGAGACAGAGTCATTCTATGTAGTCCTGGCTGTCTTGGAATTCACCATGTAGACCAGCTATGCCTTTAACTCAGAGATCTCCTGCCTCTGCCTCCCAACTCTGTGATTAAAAGCGTGTGGTACTCTTTTGATCATTATATCTGTGTAATATATTATGAAATCAGAAAATATAATGCCTCCAATTTTGGTTTTCTGTCTCAGGGGAGGGTTTTGGCTATTTGTGGCTCCATGGAAATTTTTTTTGGTTTTCTTTTTTCTATATTTTAGTAATCAAAAATGGCATTTAATATCTGTGAGAACGCTTTCCTAACTGAAACACCCATCAGTCATGAACATTGGGTCCAAGGGCCTTGCTTACTGCTCCATAGCTTCACTTGAGCACATAACTGACGTATCCCTAACTCTTGTCATCCTGAAGTGCCTCCCCACTGAAACCAGATAGCCACTGCCCCCATACACATTGTCAGCCTGCTTTTACCAATTCAAGCCCCCCCCTGCCACCCCCACAGCCCTTCATGTTCTTGCCTTGTACATAAATCAATCTTGCTCCAGTCCAGTCCAAGCCAAGAAAAAGCAGGATGCAACTGTAACATCCGTGAAATTTATTGAACAGATACATTTACTGAAGTCATTGAAGGCGGGGGGATGACAGCACAGAACTTCCCCCAGCTGTTAGAGGCCACAGGTCCCACCTTTTCCTACTCTGTGATTCATTAGAAAGGATCTCATCTACTGGCCACACTGAGGCCTGCTTGCCTAAGCTTCTTCCTTCCAAGGGACCCCTGATACACCTCTTTGCAGAATAATGGCATCTGGAAGTGTTCTTTCTTTTGGGGGAACTCTCTAGAAGAATCACCCACTGTAGGGTGATCCTGAATTATTCTGGACACTGGAAAGCACTGAAAGGAACATCTTGCCAAACTGAAGAACTGTTGTCACAAGTAATAACAAAAGTAACAACAAGAGTGGAACATTGAATCTTGGTTCTCCGAGCCCATCCATCCTTAGTCCAGGTCTTCGTGCCCACCCCAGATTGTAATCAGTCACAAGATGAGCATCAGCCAGTTGCTGATTGCCATCACCCATACTGTTTTGCTGGTTCCAAGGGCTTGTCTTGAGATCTCTGTAGAGCACCTTCTCAGGTAAGAACACACACATCTGCAGGGAACAAGCAGCAAGTTGCTGGCCTGTAAGTATATCAAGAAAGCTGTCCAGGAATACACAACACGAGATAGGAGCAGAGCAAATAGGACCTTGGCTGGCATGGAAGTTCGCAACACAAGCTGGGCTACGGTAGTAGCTAGCAGGGTAAGTCAGGGACTGATATACTTTGCTAGGGTGTGATGGATGGGAGAGCTAGTATTAAAGTGTGTACTCACTGAATACCTGGGCCACTGTGAGTAGAACAGATAAGGATGAGATTCCAAAGGCAGTGTCATAAACCTGCCTGGAGATGCTAACTGGGTAGAAGAGCCAGGCAGTCAGGACCCTTATAAGAGACTATTTCTCCCTAATCTCTCCCAGGCCAGGGGCTATAGCAGATATCTGCAGGCCCGCTCCTTTACTTTGGGGCTGACCCTTCAGCAATACTTCTAGACTGGGACAGGATGGGGTCTTCTGCCTTATGTTCTCCTGCCTAGGCAAGGCTGCCCAGCATGCAGCCGGGCCCTCCTGGGCACTCTCTAAGATTACTGCCCATCTGTGCTGGGGTGGGAGTCCCAGGGGGCTCATAGGGTCCTGTCTGGCTTGGGTCTACAGGGCCGTGGTCTGAGTTATGGCCTTATATCTCCTCCTCAACCTTGTCCTTTGCCTACTCCTCCACCTCATCTTCTGCCTTAGCACTGGCTCTTCCATCAGCCTGGACAGAAGCCAGATTGCCAGCTTCATCCTCCACCTGGACTACCATGTTGCTGGCTAGTCTTGCCTCCCATTCCTCAGATTCCCGTTTGAGGCCCAACAACTCCAGGAAAGTTGGAGATCTCCTGATCATTCTTAGCCTCCTCAGAGCTTCCTCCAGAGGCTCAGTCAGGTTAGCCCTGGTGAGCATCTGCCTCAGGCGCAAATCATCCGTAGAGGTTCTCTCGAGAGCCCCTTTCTAAATGGCTTTCTGCAGCAGAACTTCTAGCCTCAACACAAAGGCAGAGAGCTGCTCATCTGGCTGCTGTTTTGCAGTCAGACACTTGATTCGAATGGTGGCCTGAGACTCATTGTCTCCAAATACTCGACAGAGCCTCTAGGCACTCCTCTGCAGTCTTTGCCGGATTCTCTGCTAACAGCCCCTGTACAAGGTACAAAGCAGTTCCCCGCAAGCCCTCCAGCAACCGTCTCCTCTTCTCCCTTTCTGGGACCCTTTGCCACACCCAAAACATGTCAGTGGTGTGGTCTAGCCAGGCCTCAAAGGATTCCTCCCCAGGGGCTGGCTGAACGCTCCCAGAAAACATACCCAAACGCTGGTACCGCAAGGTATCCACCCAGGGCTGGATTGCCTGACTAACTGACTGGAGCCTGCACACTCTGTCCAGCTCCAGACCTGGGTCTCCAGGTACACTGTCCACTGTCTCCCCCGTTGCTCCAAGAAGTGGAAAACACGATCAAGAAGCTCCTCGCTGGAGCAACTGGGCACAAAGACCACGTTCCAGGGCCCCCCAGTGCCTAGGATTTCCCTTGGGACCAAAGCATAGTTGATTTCCTGGTCGAGCTCAACCAGGGCTGCAGTGGCATTATCCTCCTCATGAAACACTTTGCCAAGCACAGTAAAGTGGCCCATGGGCCACAGGGCAGCCTGCAGGGACCCTTGGAATTCAGCTTCACTGCAGTCCTCCAGGATGCCCAGGATAAGCAAGCCCCTACGAGCGCTGACACCCATCCACCTGCACCAGTCCTGGAGCATCTCCACCGCCATAATCTGAAAATTTAGCAAAGCTCACACTAGGGGCCGGAAACAGTTTCCCCAGAAGCACATCAGGTTGGGATAGGAGCCTAGGCTAGGACTCAGGAAGACCAGCCTAGCTCTCCACAGCCTGGAAACAAAAAACGGAAAGAGGAGGTTAATGTCTTCCCCACCCCAGCCCCTTCTCATCCACTAGCCCTAGAGCAGAGGTTCTCAACCCGTGCTTCGTGACCCTTCAGGGTCAAGCGACCTTTTCAAGGGGATCTCCAAAGACCGCTGGGAAACACAGGTATTTACCTTATGATTTGCAACAGTAGCAAAATTACAGGTATGAAGTAGCCATGGAAATAAGTTTTATGGTTGTGTGAGGGAGTCACCACAACACAAAGAACTGTATTAAAGGGTCGTAGCATTAGGGATATTGAGAACCACTGCCTTACATGATGCTTCTGCATCCCACTCTGTGCCTCAGACACAGGCCTTCCCCAGCACCTCCCTACAGTCCAACCCAGGCAGGCGTGCTGGTTGAGAGGGGGTTTGTCAGGGCCAGTAATACCCTCCCAGAATTTGGTACCTTCTAGGAGCAGAACCCTTTCTCCTTCAATCGCACAGCAAGGATTCCCCGGGCTGTTCTCCAGGTTCTCCCGCCAGCCAGCTCCCTTGCTCTCTCTAGCCTTATAGCTGCGCACTCACGCAGACCAGTGTACATATGCAAGCTTTTTTGTTTTGTTTTATTTATTTATTTATTTATTTATTTATTTATTTAAGATTTCTGCCTCTTCCCCGCCACCGCCTCCCATTTCCCTCCCCTCCCCTGACCAAGTCCCCCTCCCTCATCAGCTCGAAGAGCAATCAGGGTTCCCTGACCTGTGGGAAGTCCAAGGACCACCCACCTCCATCCAGGTCTAGTAAGGTGAGCATCCAAACTGCCAAGGCTCCCCCAAAGCCAGTACGTGCAGTAGGATCAGAAACCCATTGCCATTGTTCTTGAGTTCTCAGTAGTCCTCATTGTCCACTATGTTCAGCAAGTTCGGTTTTATCCCATGCTTTTTCAGACCCAGGCCAGCTGGCCTTAGTGGGTTCCTGATAGAACATCCCCATTGTCTCAGTGTGTGGGTGCACAGCTCGCGGTCCTGAGTTCCTTGCTCGTGCTCTCTCTCCTTCTGCTCCTGATTTGGACCTTGAGATTTCAGTCCTGTGCTCCAATGTGGGTCTCTGTCTCTGTCTCCTTTCATCGCCTGATGAAGGTTAATATTCAGGAGGATGCCTATATTTATGTTTGTCTTTGGATTCACCTTCTTATTTAGCTTCTCTAGGATCGCAAATTATAGGCTCAGTGTCCTTTATTTATGGCTAAAAACCAAATATGAGTGAGTACATCCCATGTTCCTCTTTTTGGGTCTGGCTTACCTCACTCAGGATAGTGTTTTCTATTTCCATCCATTTGCATGCAAAATTCAAGAAGTCCTTGTATTTTACTGCTGAGTAGTACTCTAATATGTATATATTCCATACTTTCTTCATCCATTCTTCCATTGAAGGGCATCTAGGTTGTTTCCAGGTTCTGGCTATTACAAACAATGCTGCTATGAACATAGTTGAGCATATACTTTTGTTGTATGATAGGGCCTCTCTTGGGTATATTCCCAAGAGTGGTTTTCTCTTTCTATTTTTCTGCAGTGCTGGGAATAGAATCCAGGACCTCACAAACGGTGATGCGAGCTTAACGCTGCTCTCTGCAGTGCAGATTTAGCGCGGGGGTGTGGTGACGCCGGAGCATGGATCCTCTACCTCCTAGTCCTCCAGAAGCAGACTAGCCAGGCCATTGGTGCAGGAGGGTCAAGTGACAAGGCTGTCTCAGCCTGGGACCTCAGGTGACATCACCGGTCCAGTCACTGATGACGTCATCGGCTGCTGACCCCCACCACCACCACCACACATCTGTGCCCCTGGCACAGGGGACAGAGTGCTCAGGGGTCTCCACAGAAGGGCACCAAAAATCTGTGTTGCCCCCTCCAGCTCTGTTTCCTGATCAAGGCCAGGGAGCAGGGACTCTGAGGGTTTTTGCCCTGGTGAGTCCCTATCTGGACCTAGTCTAGTGACAGAGCTGGGCAAGCAACACCTATTCTAGGTAGAGTCCCTGGAATAGATAACACATGAGCCCATACACCCCATCCCATCACTCCCCATGAAGCGTGTACCATCTGGGTGATGCCCATCCCAGTGGAAGGGGCTGCAGGCACTTTCACCACTGTGGGCCTGCATGCCTTCCTGCCCTTGGTGCCAGTGGCCAGCTCACAGGAGGGTCCAGCACTGGCGGGCCTTTCCCGCTCTGCATGCTGTATATCCAGCTTCTTGAAAAGCTGCTTTTCAGATTTGAAGCCCAAACCCTTAGACTTGTATCTTACTGGCTGACTTTGGGCCAGTCCCTTCCACTTCTTGTCGCCGAAAAGTTTAGAGTTTCTGGGAATTCTGCCTAAATTCATATAGGAAGCACTGTGATGGTGGTGAGGTGTTCAACTTTTCCCTGCTTCCAGTGTTGATAGCCTTCCGGGCTCTGGGGCATGACTCTTTCAGTGTGAGGGTGGCATGGGTGGCCGAGATCCCAGAAGCCTCCCTATGGTTTTAACATCAGTTAGTCCCCACCCCCACCCTCCATATCTTCTGCTGCCTGGGCTAGACATCCACTCAGAGCTGTGCTATCCTGGCTCAAAACAGTTTCAGACCCTGCCAGTCTCATCACTCTGACTCTCTGCAGTCACCAAGAGTCCAGGGCCACATGCACAACATTTCTGCCAGTGAGAGAGAGGGCAAGCAGGTTCACAGAAGGTTATTATGCCTCTGTGTATTCTTTCTTGACCCCATTTTCTTTCTTTGGGCGTCATACTCTGGCCACTTGACTTTCACTACTGTAAAGGTTTCCCCAATGGTGTCCATCTCACTCACACTGCTTTGGTTTATTATCAGGGACTCTATTGAGGCTTTTGTCATGTTGGAATACTCCGTGTGCATCAGAGTGCCCATTTGAATGACCCTCACTACTGCCACCAGCATTCTACCTGCTTTCCTGAACCTCTGGCAGGAAGGAAGGCTTTGGGGCATTTGACCAAACATGACGTTGCTGAAACTTGAGCTGTATCCAAGTAGATATCCATTAATCTATTATCTGCCATGGGGGGGGGGCAACCCATGTCCTCTCCCATTAGCAGTGTGGGAGTGCTCATCTGTATCCTACATCCCAAGCAGCCTTTCAGCCTTGACCATCGAACACCCCAAGGGGAGAATTACTATCTCATGCATTGATAAGTGTTTGGTATTTCCTTAATAGGTTATGATATTGTGCATCCTCTTACAATTTCATCTTCCACTCCTGGTTCAGCTTCTGTGAATCTCCTTTGCCCCTTCCTCATGCCCAGCTCTGTCCTACAGATGGGTCTTTGGCCTGTTTTCAGGAGAAAGTTTCTAGTGTCAAACCTGAAGGTACTCTCATTGTGTACATGCAACCAATGCCCAAACAGGTTACTTGATCTCACACTTGGCCTTCAGTTTGTCGTGTGTGGTTCTCTTTCTTGCCCCTGGAATCTCTTCTATGATTATATACAGCCTGAAGTCAAGTGCTTTGGGAACAAGAAAAAATTTTAAATTTTCTGTTACAACCCAACTTTGTCAATTGGCCTAATCACTCCCTTACTCAGCTTCCAGGGCCCACACTGTCTGTTCTCATACAGGTCAGTAACTGCTGTTAATGTCTGATATGAGAATTTCCGTCTAATGAAATTCCCTGTTTGACCTGTCATGGATCATACAATGAATACCTTGTCTTCTTTCTTGGTTTGGAGGTAATTTTCCTGGGGTCTTTCCTCAGAGAAGGCTCTCCCTTGGGAACATAAATATGCAGGATGGTCTAGTGTTACCAGCTGGCCCAGTGGGCTTACAAACAGATAATCAACACATTTCCCAGTTTTTAGGCTGGTCGCTCCTTTCCCTCTTTCCTTCTCTCTGAGAGAGGACTTTGCTTCTTTATAGGGTCATTTTTCTCCCTCTGCTCTAGGACATTGGTAGTGACACCTCAGTTGTCTTCCTTTGTTTCTTCTTTGTATACAATGTCTCTATGTCTCAGCAGGTAGTAGCTTTTCCTTCTCTAATCTCTCCTTTCTTGGTTTCTGGGACACTCCTTCCTGCCTTTGAACTGACCTTCTGCCTCTTTTCCTGCTTCTCAGCTGAAGTTATTCTTCAAACCTCTCCGCCTCTTTTTTTTTTTCTCTTCCTGTTCCTTTGTTGGAGCTCAGTATAGTGTGGGTGATTTCCTAACTGTAGTTCAGAGATGTTCTATGCTGGTAGTGATCCCTCCTCCAGATCTGCCCATGTGCATCAGAATGTCCATTTGGATGCCCCTCAGGAATTTAACAATTGAGATGTTTCAACTAGGGTGCTTCAAGCACCTTTGCATACCTGTTCTTTCCCTGTGCTTCACCCACCTATACAGATGCCGTCTATCAGGTTACTTCAACAAAGGTGGCAAACATATTCCTTTCCTCTCCTCTCCTCTCCTCTCCTCTCCTTTCGTTTGTTTTTCCCCTCCAAATACTATTTCACTCACTACCAAAGGTTATCAATTTTACAAACAAGGACAGCCCTTCTTTTCCATAGTTCCTAGCCCGGTGTCCTACTCTTCATGCCTGTACTCTGACCCCTCTACCTGCTCATCCTTCTTAGTAGCACTTCTTTCCATGTCACCACCAGATAAATTATGGAGAGCTCTCTGCTTTTGAGCATTGAGAACTCCCTCCTGGAAAGCAAGCAGGTGCCCTTACTAAAAGGAGCCTTTCCTGTCAAAAATCAGCTTCAAGAAAACTTGTACGTTCCAGGGTAGGAGCATGAGGATTAAAATTATTAGGCAAAAGGAACAGAGATATAGGAGAAATAAGAGACAGAAACAGAACAGCATCGGGAGGGACAGTCAGGGAATACTGAATCCACCTCACTTATTTTCCACAGGCTTATAATTTAGTCCAAAGGTGGAGAGGGGAGATAACAGACTATATTAGCATGACACAAGGAATAGACTTGAATTTTCTGACTTTGGTAGAGGTATCTACTTCAACACTCAAAATGCTAGTTAACCATACCATAGGTCAGCATGTCTCCTTTGTGGACACACCTGCTGTCAACAACTTTGAGAAAGCAAAAATAAGCTCAAACTCTCTGGCCTTCAGAAAAAGTGGAATGGGCTGACATCTATGTGTGCCCTGACATTTTCAGGATCACATTGCCTTGGATGGCAAGTGAGTCTGTCTTCTAGGTTGTAAGAGCCAGTGGCAAACAAACAAACAAACAAACAAACACACAGACACACACACACACACACACACAGAGAGAGAGAGAGAGAGAGAGAGAGAGAGAGTTGCTCTGAACATGGGACCCTCATGAGTTCCTAAGAACAAGGAAGTGGTTTCTGGTGGGCTTGCAGTAGAAAATCCTGAGAGCTAGGACATAATCACTAATCAAGGAGAGCACTATATAAGCTGCCCTGGAACATAATAAACTAGCATTCTTGTTTCAAGAGTGACCTACATCTCCATGTGTTCTTTACTCCCCAGACACTTGCCCGACTGCAGTTCTAAGTGCAGGCGTTATGGTGTGTGTGTGGGAACAGTGGGAAATGAAGACATGAGAGAGATAAAATGATGATACAATTTAGCTAGCTTCAAGCTCACTGGAAATCAGTGGTGGATTGATCTTGCCTTGAAGACCATCTGGCTAGTTTCTCAGCCTAGAGAGGGGTGAGTGACCCAACACCCAGAGATGTGAGAGGTAAATTTACAGTTTTCATGTAAGTTAGATCTGCCTTAGGCATTTTGTTACAGCAGCACAGATGGACACAGCAGCCTGATTGTCCAGCCTGGAGTTATGAATATGTAACCCAAGGGCACTTGTTCCTTCTAGCTCAAATTACCAGCCTACATGGTCTGCCTGGATTGCCCTTTTGTCTTGTGGGGTTCGGTGATAGCTACTTTAGGAGTCAACCAACATTCATGAACAAGTCAACATCTTGCAAGAAAGAGGTCTTTATTCAAATGCACTTTTGTGCTAGTCACCTCATGGAGACTCCAGGGACCTGGATTCCTGGGTGATGTGGATTCAATTTTCCACAAATCCACACTCATAAGAGGAAGGCTCTAGCTCTTGTTACCTCAGGATGTAACTTATTGGGAGAGGGTTGCTGGACACTTAATTTAGTTTTAGATAGTTTAGATGCGGTCCTACTGGAAGAAGTTGGGTACCAGAGCAGATAGGAATTTTGGTCTTGACACCTCACAGCAGCAGAGGCAGCTGTTGACCCAGAATAAGGACGGGAAAACCCTACGTGAGGGGAATGCACATCTTGTTGCTGCTTCAAAGGAAGCTGCGGACCCACAGGAGGGACCAGATTTGACACAGGGCAAGACCCAAAGGAACATCGATTCTAAAACCTACGGGAGTGTTCAGAGAAAGGCTAGACATAGAGCCTCTGGTCTAAATCCCCGTCATAGAGGAAAACAACACTGCAAAGTTATTATGACTGTAGTCCTCTTGTAAACATTGTAATTATTCCCAGTGAAAGAAGAAAGGAAATGAGAATTTAAAAAAGAAAAAAGAGAAACTCAGGAAACAAACCAAATCTAGATGTACAAGTCCAGCACAAAACCAAATAAATAACAACAACAAAAATAATATACTTTCTCCAAAAATTGCTGATCTCAGAGTAAAGTTTCTCATTAAGAACAATTTGCAAGAACTTATAGGCAAAGAATTAAAAACTATATTCAAATAACAGAAAGAAATTAATAATGTAAAATCTGCCTTCATCATCCAGTACTCATTTGAAAAAAGGTATGTGGACAGGTATGTTTAATCTCAGCACCAGGGAGACAGAGACAGGAGGATCAAAAGGAGAGCACATACACACACTCACAAACATGCACGCGTGCAAGCGTGCTCACACACAGAGAGATAAATAGAGAGGGAGAGACAGAGAGAGACACACGCAGAGAGACCCACGCAGAGAGACACACACACACAAAGACAGGGGGAGTCCTTTGAAATCAGGCTATTCCTAGGGTCACAACATTTCCAACCCCTTCTTTGGCTTCAAAGCACAGCCTCAAAGCACACATGCGTTCCTCTCCTTCAACGTGAGTGAGCCAAGAGGGAGGTAATGGAGAAAGCAATGGGACCTGCCCCATCCAAGGCACCCTAGAGAGGACAGGGAGTAAGGGGAAGAGTCAGAGACACATAGAGAGACACAGTGTCATCAGGAACCTGGTGTGCTGTCTGGGTGCATGGGGTCCGTGCAGAGAGGGCAAGTCTGCGCATAGCTAGCTAATACCCCACCCATAGCTGGTGACGGTCCAGAGAGGAGACCCCAAGGGACTTCTTCACGCTTGGGCACAGGCCACAGAGGGCTAGGCCCGGCCTGAAGCTAACAGGAATTGCCGAATCCATGTAGACAATCTGCAACGTCAAGCACGTTCGTGAACGTTTATTTTGGGGGTCAGGGGGTAGGGGTGGGGTCTGTGTGTGGAGAAACACGTATGCAGTGAGGAGCGGTCATAGCAAGCCCCACAGTCTCCCAGATGGTTCTCTTTTGGAGGTGGAGCTGCAGGGGGTGATGGCAGAAAGGAGGAGGCTCCCTTCTAAGGAGTGGGCGCAGGAGGGTCCCTGCCAGCCCCAATCCTGGCTGCTGACCTCTTCCGGGCCGCCTTTAGGATGGTCTTCTCAAAGAGCTCTTTTTCACGATAGTGCACAGGTGGGCCACGCAGGTACTTCTCTTCTGCCTCCTTGTAGCTGAGCTCATCCAGGGCAGCGATGGAGCAGATGATTGCCTCTGGAAGAAGAACCTCCATGGTGAGCCGGACTTGGTCTCCTCTTGCCAGCGAGAGCAGGGCCTGGTCTGCTTCCTTGGATATTTCTTGCAAATGTCTGGCCACGAGGTGCAACTGGTCTTCATCCTCCAGGTAGGTCTCAATGCAGAAGACTTCCCTCTTTGACTTCCAGAGGTCGTCCAGCCACCGGGACGGTTTCCTGCCCTTCACGATGTCCAGCAGGTGCTGGTCGGCCCCCTTTCTCTTCACGATGAAGTCTACGAGCTTCTGGTTGGCTCTGTCCCAAGCGGCTCTCATGCGGTCAGGCAGGAGTTTCTTGCGGGGCCTCTTCCCACCGGGGGCGGTCTCCTCCTCCCAGTCTTCCAAGTCGGCATAGCTCACCTTGGGGAAATCAATGCGCAGGTCGCCCTCTTGAATGGCTCTCCTCAGCGGGTAACTGGCTCGGGCGGTGTAGTAGTCCATAAAGGAGCCCCGGAAGGAGCCACAGGCGAGGTCCTCTCTGTAGCGGTCGATCACAGAGAGGCACCAGTTGATGCCCTGGCCGTACACTTTGCTGGCTCTCCGCAGGAGGGAGAATCTCTCCCCACAGTCCAGGAGCTTCAGCTTGCGGAGAGGGACGCGGACACCCCTGCGCTCAAACTGCATGTTGCCCTCGATCAGCAGCACCCTGGCCGTCTTGTCGTTCTTGCTGACACTCTTGACCACCGCCGGCCAGAAAGGATGGTCCTGGAATTTGAACCAGACCAGCATCCCTCGTTCGATGGTATTCGTCTCCTGGGCAGAAGCCACACTGGTGGCTTGGCAGTCTTCCTGAACTCCAGGGGCTCTCCTCTTGACCCTGGCCTTAGTCACCTTCGAGCGCACTCGAGTTTCCAGTCCCGAGAGCCCACAATGTGCACACAGCACATGGATCTTCCTTTTCCTGCCAGCAGTGCGGACTGATCTTCGCAGGCTCGGGACTGGAGGCGTGCAGGCTGCCGATGCCCCCTCTGAGTCTGGCCTCGGGGTCGGCGGACCGGGATCCTCCTTGTTCTCTGGGAGGGTGGTCTTCCTTTGGGCTCCAATGGCCTGGATCTCTAGGCCACCACACCCTACTTGCTGCTTGAGAGCTTTGGGCGAGGTAGAGGCGTGCCTCCTCGGTGGCCCAGAGGCAGGTCTATGCTCATTGTTAGCACGGGCACCCTCCCTAGAGGCCCGGGTGCTCAACTTTCTCTTGCCAGGATTATCACCAGCATTTCCTGTTGGCGTCTTGCAGGAACTTGGCCGAGCTCTGGTGCCCCTTAACATGTTCCCTTGCATTTCAGAGTAAGGGGACTCTACAGTGGCATGGGCCTGGGCTTCCCCCCCTTGCACTGCAGGATCATTCCCTGAGCCCATCAACACAGGTCCTGGGCGGCCTCGCTTCCCAGGACTCCTGTGGGAGAGCCCTTGGCCTCTCTGGTTGCGCCCTTGGGGGTGCTGGCGCTGGCGTGGGCTGGAGCTGGTCTCCTCTTTCGGAACCTTGGGAGCCACTGTGCTGGTTCTTCGGCCACCTGCCCTTTCTCCTTGATACAAGCGGGTTCCCTCGCCCAGAACATCCAGGGCCACCCTGAGGGCTCTTCTGTATGCCCTGGTCTGCCCTGGTGGGCCACTGCCCTGTGACTCCTTTCCGGCCAAGGAGGCGATGGTTACGATTTCAGACTTGGTTAGGGGCCTCGCCTCTGTGCTCCTCACTCTGGTCTTCTCACCAACAGAGAGAATTTGGACCTCCAGGAAAGAGGCCCCTCTCCTCTTACTATGGGCCGAGGTCCTGGGTCTGGTCAACACCCTTGCAGGCCACAGCTGGCCCTTCCAGCCACAGAGCACATACTCTGCAGAGTCCATGGCGATGGAACCCTGGGGCTGTTCTGATCAGGGCAGGGTGACCCCCTGCGTTGTGGTGGGCACTGCTCCCTGCTGGTCGTCTCTGTCTGGCCTGGCTCCCCTGCCTGCGGTGCTGTCCTCCCTCCAGAATCTGGTAGACAAGCTCAACCTGAGGGCCTCTCTCAGGGTGATGTGGGCCTGCCCTGTAAGTGTGGGAGAGGGAAGCAGAGCTGCGTTAGGACGGAATTAGCCTTTAGTGGATACTGAAGCAACAGCTCAGTGAGGTGAGGAGAGAGAAAGCAAGGGGGTGCCCAAAGTCTGTCGTTCCACAGGGATGAGGGTGTGTGCCTGAGAAGATATGGAAGGATCCAGAGCAGATGTGTGACACACGGTCACCCACCCTGAGGCTAGGGTGGTGAACTTCCTCCCGGAGAGGTGAGTGTCTTTACTTGGCTTGTGTATTTTCCTGCCCATCCAATGCCTTGGGGGCTCCCCGGGATTCCGTCCGGGTGGGGGGAGCCTCATTGCTTTCTTTCCTAGGGAGCTAACCCCCCCTGTGCCCCACCCCAGGAAGCCTGTGCACACCTAGTGCACCTTGCCTTCTGCACCAGTATGATACCAGGTTGAGGAACGGGGTGTGTGTGTGTGTGTGTGTGTGTGTGTGTGTGTGTGCGTGTGTGTGCGTGTGTGCGTGTGTGTGCGGAAATCTTCATGGCGATTTGCATAACATGGCAGGTAAGGATGGTTGCTGTCACTGTCATAGCTTCTGGCCTCCCTCCACTTCCCCCGCCCCCTCATAGTTTGGTTCTGACCTCTTGCTCCCAACTCCGTGCTGGACCGACCTCGCTATGGGATCAAGTGCACGCGTGGCACAAAGGAGAGCCCCCCCAAGGAAAGCACTTCACCGTGGAGAAATGCTTTCTAATTGGCAGACTCAGTAGTGTCAGATGAGAGCAACAGGGTAAGTGTCGCCATTGGTATTGCCCACTCTCCTGCTGCTGCCTCAAGTCCATGGGCCCTGCACACCCATATCTGCTGGCGATGGGCACTGTTCTACCATCAGATCCCAGGCCACAGAACTCTCTTGCCCACAACCTCTGTGCCATAATGTTAATCCACAGGGTCGTCTTAGACAGACAGGAAATCAAAGCAGCTGTTTGATGCCCTGGATGGTCACTTGCCCATCCCTAAGTCCAGAAGGCATGCTTTGAATCTTAAGTGGTGTCCAATCTCATCTGTAGCGTAGCTCTCCCGTCCATGTCCCTCCATTCTCTGCCTCTCCACACAGGGCCTCCCCCGTGCTTCTCAGTGGAGTCTCGTCCCTTTCTGCTCACTGTGAGTGGGTGTGTGTCAGGGGTCTACTCCTTTCCTGACTGCTCTTGCCTTGGGTCCGCGGGGCTTCTCTCATTACCGGGCCAGCACCAGGCACAGCGCTGCAGAGCACTGTGGACCAGGGGGTCCTGAGGCAGTTCCCTGAGGACCCTGGTCATTTTGGGGACTCCTGTTAGCCCACGACCCCTTCGGTGAGTGCGGGCACCCCGACCTCTCCCTTAGGGACTCCAGGCCTTGCCTTACCCATGGGAATTCCCGACCGGACAGAAATATGGGAGGCCAATGATATTCGCTTCAGTCCCTCAGCCCTCCCCTTCCCACCCTCTGTATCCATAAACACCCGTCGGTAATTCTAGCACCAGATCCCTATTCACTGCTCAAATGTACAGTGTCCCCTCTGCCGTATTCCCGTTCAAGTCTTACCGACTTCCAATCTGATCTCACAGTGCATAAAGTGGCTCTCAACATGCAGGAGTCTAGGTCTGGCCCAGGCCACACCTGCTGGGTGATGCAATAGTAAATGTGGACTGTGCAATCTGGGGCCCAATTTAGGGATCACCCGCAGTGGTTCTTCCTCTGAGAAATCTGTGTGACCTCACAGGGTTGGCCTGCTCTGATCCAGCCTCCGTGGAGTCCTCGGCCACAGGTATCTATCTGCTGAGGACACAGAGGAAAACATAGGCACCTCAGTTACTTCCGGCTGCCCTCTGCTGGACCTTCCGAGCACATGCTCACCAGCAAGGCTGACTGAGCACCATCTAGCCCAAGCAACCATGCCCCCATCCATATGCGGGTACCACACCTCGGGCACGAGAGAGCTCACCGCTCACTCGGTGCCCTTAGCAATCACGGAGGCCCGCGTTATAGTTATAGAATGCAAGCTTTCCACCCCAGGCAGGGGTGCCTGCAGGAGCTTCTGCTTCCCTCAGGCGTGATGTTCTCAGCCTCACACACTTCCTGAGTTAGAAAACATACCCGGGAATATCAAGTTTGTGTTCAAGCCCACATGCCAGGACATCCAGGCAGCATCTGTATCTCAGTCACAGAGAAAAGCGTCTGCACCCATTATCAGGCCACGCTCTTCCCGGCGTGTGTATTCCATCTGTGCAGGCCTACTGCGCCGTGCCTTAGAAAAGCCCTCCGTCTTTCTACAACCTGCTTAAATATTGTCAGTTTTGCCATCCGGCTCCATCGATTCAGGCATCACCTCTAGTGCACTACCTTCGACAGTTACCTTTCCGATGAAAGCAGCAAAGTCTTCCCCAGAGGTGCACGGAGAAGGGTGCAAGATGGAACCCTGAAATCCCTGTCTCAACACATGCTTTGGCCCCGTGCCCGAGGCCTTCTGTCAAGAACTCGCACACGGTCTCCGTGTGCGACATCCATTCACGTTTTGTCCAGATGGGAACTTCCAGATGGCTCCCCTCCCTGTGGTGAGACAAACAGACGGGGCCCAGTCTGACGAGAGGGTGCGAGAAGGGCACAGAGCGTATTGTTCACACGCAGGGGCTGAGATACAGGGAGAGATGCCGATGATGGGCTGCTGGGTCAGAGGGAAACCCCAGCTGCACACCCTGTAACACAGCCCAGCTGATGCTTAACCCATCTGTGAGCAGAGCAAAGACTCTGACCCGGGCACAAACTAACACCCATCGAGGAAACAGACGCTGCCCCTTCTTCAGGTGCTCTCATACCGCACTGACTTTTTTTTTTTTTTTTTGCCTCAGTCTGCCTAGCTGCGATTAGTGGCCACTTTAGAGGCGGCTGTCTTTTGGAGGCATTTCTTCCCTTCTTGTGTCAGGTCTCCAGGCCAAGAGATCTGGAGACCTCGGCTTCTATCCTCCAAGGGAACTGCCAGTCCTCATCCATGTTTACCTCCTCCTTAAATGCCTTCCAGCTTCTCTCTCTCAGACAACACAAGCTACAACTCTCTCGGGTAAGGTGCCATCGCACCAACACGGCCATTCTGTCAAGAGCATGTGTGACAATCATTGCCAAACAGCGACGAGGCAGCCATTTATGTAGGTTGGCGAGCTATCCTTTCAGAGCCTGAAAGGATAAAGCTGGCACCAACGTGGTGAGGTGTCACCCGAGGACAAAGAGACAGGGCTGGCTGAACACCAGTCCTTGGGGCTTCGCGTCAAACAGTAATAGCCAGAACCTTTCCTGTCCCACGAAAGAGCCAGCACGTACCCACGGCACACTCACGGGCCCAGCTCACATTCACTCAGGATGGCTGCAGGCACCTACCTGTGTGCCTCGTGTGTCTGTCTAGTGATCCCACGTCTCCGCTCTGTGAGTATCTTTCGCTAATGTATCTGTAACCAGGAAAGAATGGCTTGTCCCCATTGTCATGGCAACCACAGTGTCATAGGAAAAACGTTCTCCCCTAGTAAGAGGCCAGTTCTCGGTAGAAATCAGGAAGGAGGCTGCCTGACTGTTCACTTACATCTCTGTCACCTAGTTCCCCCACCATCCCCTGCAGCTGCACGCATGAAACAGAGTAAGCATGCACACAACGACAGAAGACGATGTTGCCTGCCATTCCAGGGTGCAGGGGCCTTGGTGCTGGGCTTTGACAAGGGGCCGGGACAAGGCAAGACAAGAGCTGACAGGCTCCGTTCTACCTTCTACTATAATAAGATCAGGCAGGGGCCAGGTCTGAGAAGGACACCTTTTCACCTGACAGAATTTGGAAGGCAGGCACTTTGTCTCTCCAGCTGGAAATAAGTGTTCTAGGTCACTTTGCAACAAATATGGAGGACCGGGAACCTCCAGGAAATCAGGTGGCAGCATCATTCCCCCCACCCCGTCCTCACAAAAAAAAATTACACGGTGAATCTCAAGCAGAAAGGAGAGAGAACCCACTTCAAATGGCAGGAAGCTTTGGAAACCTCAAAGCCATGCACAGTGACATATTTCCTGCAGCAGTGCCACACCCCAAAACAAACCCAAACAGCAGCCATCTAGGAGAAAAGAAGTATTCAATATCCCCAGGCGGTGGAGGCTATCTCATTTAAATCAACACACCACACACACTCACACACACACACACCACACACACACCACACAAACACACTTATACACAGACACACTCTCACACAGACACCAAACAATACACACACACCACACAAACACACTCAGACACACTCTCACACAGACACCAAACAATACACACACACACACACACACACACACCACACAAACACAGACCTCTTACACCTGTTTAAGGTAATGGCAGAACAGAGAACAAAGTTAAGTTTAGGGGAAAAAATTAGGACCAGGGAATTGAAGGGGGCGTTTCTGACTGTTTTTTCCTGGAACTCACAAGAATTCTTAGGGTTTGTGAAAAAAGAAGTTTCAGACATATACATTGTATAAACAGTAGCATATTTATGTCAGAATGGCTGTGACAGATATTATTGCACAATGAAAAGTGTTAAGACTACGGAAGACAGCGTGTGAGAGAAATTTGATAACTTGTGTTCAAACTTGTGTTTATAAAAGCTCACACCTTTATAACCTGCAGGTCTTGTATTTGTATTTACCTGAAATTTGTTTGGTGAGGTTGTCCTTTTAAACTGACAAAACCTCTCAGCTGTCAAACTGCATCAGAGACCTTTGAGAAGGATGAAATTTTACTTGAATTACTGATTAAAAAACGACAGAGGACTTACTTGTTTGGCACCTAGACCTCAGGGTTCTCCGTGGTCACTGAAGGTCGCGTTTGTCTTTTGATGTTTAGAGCAGGGCCTGCCAGGCTCCAGAAGATCCTGCGGGCTACGAAATCTGTAGGCAGACAAGCCTACCTTGACCTGAGCAGCTAGGCTGTCGATTCCAGAGATTCTTTTCGTGTCTGGAGATCCTCAGTTCAGATGAAAGGCAGTTTTTCTCGGTGGTCAGCGCTTGGCAGTCGAAGCAAAGTGTGGATGGACGTTGTTCTGTGCCCATTTGCTTTCTGTCTTCTTTGAAGGAAGTAGAGTGCTGCTGCTAGGAGCCAACCTGTCTCTTTTTGTGAGGAAAAGTTTATTAATAATTAAATATTTAAATGCCATGTCTCCCAGATCTCGGAGCAGTTGTGGGCCGTTTATCAGGTGGAACTACAGTATAGAATCTGCCTGGAGAGCCGGGCCTGAGCTTGACTGTACCGGCTCTTAATTTACCAGGCAAGATTTACATTTGTAAAAAGACAGAAAGAAAAAAAACTGCTTGCAATAGAAGGTTAAGGGCAGAACTGACAATAGTAGAGAACATCTTACTACATTTTAAATGAGGTTTGGATCAAATATAAAGTGTTTTTGTAAGAAACTTAAAAGTACATGCCAGCATAAAACATAAGACTTATTGTTTCTGTAGTCTGAAATGAGATGCAATGAACAGACAATTATAACATTTAACGGTAAACATAGGTGCACCTAAGTTACATGTACGAACATACACACAGAGGGAACAGGAATTGGGCAAAGTGGATGTTCTTGGTGCGGCCAACCTAAGGCGTGCCACTGCACAAAACACACAAGCAACAGAGTCAGCACTGGGGGAGCAGACAGGGAACACTTCAGTAAAGATGACAGGACTTGGTCATCTACCTGGCTCTCAGTTAAGATGTCGGTGAAGTCATCTGACCTCAGTTAAGATGATGGTAAGTTCACCTGACCTCAGTCAAAATGGCAGCGGGACATATAGTGTATGGAAAAGCCACGAAATTTGAGCCGCAGGGATTTTAAGTTTAATAAAAAGAGAGACCCAGAGGCGTGATCCGCCCTGTACCGAACCACCATACCACAAGCCGTGGTGGGGAGCAAAAGGCTGGAATTGAAAACAGCCGCCTCATGGATCTGACCAATCTTGTTGGCAGCAGTAGCGGTGGCAGGGACAGTTTGAGGAATCTCCTTCCGTTTGTTTGTATGTTGACAGTAGTTAGAAAGCTCCCATAAAAGTGGAGCCTGGGGGACACTGGCGGAGTGAGGGAAGGAGCTGAAGAATTAGGACATTAAGGCCTGGGGTCTTAGGGCCTCTAAAAGGCACTCATCCCAGGGAATGGCTGGACTGACGGACATGGATGAAAGCCTGTGAAAATGGTGACACCACAAGGCCTATAGGGGGACATCTCCCATCTAAGGGCGGGTGACTAGGCTTCAGGGCCCGCGAGGTGATCATGGGCCTCACTTCCACCCTGGAGTGGACAAGGCCCAGAAGGGCTGCCTGGGAAAGCTTCCTGAAGGTGCTAGGGACCCCGACGCATGAGCAGGACCGCTTGTATGCCCCTGCAGAGACTCGGGGCCTTCCACATGGCTCGTTCAGTACCCTTTGAGCATTCCCGCCATTCCTCACAGGTCCTTACTTCCACATGTGGGAGCATTGCAAACAGGGAGCAGAGGTGTTCCGGGCACTTTCAGCCCTTCCTAGGTGAGTTTCCAGTTTGTGCATGCACAACCGAAAGCTCCAAGTCAAGTATGCTTCATTGCAGGGTCGGTCTCAAGACGGACCAGCGCCAGCCTGGCTCACATATGCTGACATGGTTTTCTATAGAGGTAGAACACTTCCCCATAGTGAGGCCGACCTGGGATGCCGGCCCCTCCCTCGCCCACCCGGAGGACCAAGAGCTAAAAGGGAGTCTGAGGATTGTGGAGAGCTGCGTCCCTCTGGGTGAGTGAGTAGTTACTGAAACCCAGGTTAGTCTCTGAGATGACGTCCTGAGCCCAAATTCCCCAGTGGAGTGGAGGAGGCCTGGAAGGGCTGTGTGGAAAGCTCTGATAGGAAGCAGGGACTGAGAAGAGTGGGCGGGACGATATGTGTGCTCACAAAGGACCAGGGACCTACCACATGGCCCTTTCTGATGTCTGGGCCAGTGAGACATTCATCCGGGTCCACAGGTCCACAGTTGTGCTGAGTCAAAACACGAGTGTGGGTGTTTAAGGTCCTCCCGAGCCTTAAAGGGAAATTTCCCCTCGACGCGTGCATACGTGTGTGCATGCCTGCGTGCATACGTGCTTGTGCGTGGTTGTGGGCGGGCCTAAAGACATTGGACAGGAGCACGCATGCTCACGCGCCCACGCTTTTCCACAGAGGCCGACGATTTACCGGAAGTGAGAACTAACTGGCTGTGACCACTGCCGAGGGGAAGCCGGGTTTCGGGTCGCCCTCCCGAGGCCATTCCTCTAGGTGAGTGACCAGGTGTTAGGACCCAGGATCTTCCCTGAGGTGGTTGGTGCCTGGCTCCTGAATTCCACACCACATCTCCTCTCCTCATGGCCCAGGTTCCCGGAGGAAAGTCTAGGAATGCTTTGTGAGGGACGCGGGACTGAGAAGAGCGGACCAGAAACAGGGGTGCTTGGGGAAAGACTTAGGGACCTCCCCATGGCCCGTTCCGAGGTCTCTGGGCACTTCCGATGTCCTCCGGGACATCCGTGGAGGGCGGGCCTAGGTGAAAGGGGCGGTGGGTGTTCAGGTTCTCGCAAGCCTTAATCCGCTCTATTCCGGGACACGCGTGTGCCACCCCAACACTCAAGTCACGTATGTGTCATTGCCCCGTGGGCCTAGCTAGGTGTGACGCACCTTCGTGGGTAAGGAGGGTCTGTGGGGATCAACGTGAATCCTGTCCTCCTAGGTTTGTGACGAGGTATGGGGCCCCAGGAGAGCCCGTGATGTCCAGAGCCTCGCTTCTGAATGTGACTGGAAGAGGCCAGATTGAGCAGTCTGAGAAAGCTGTGCTGGGGCCCCACGGCCTGAGGGCACTGGGCAGGGCAGTTTTGCCTGCTGCTGGAGGGACTAGGGACCTTCCAGGAGGCACCTTTTGTACCTCTTGGGCATTTTCCAGATTGGTCCAGGGCAGAGAGCTAGACGGGCGGGCACACCGAGAAGAAGAGGTGCTCTGGGCCTTTCCCACCCTCGATAGTGGGGTCCCGTTTCAGCCATGTGTGACTGCAAGCCCAGAGTCCCTAGACATGATTTCTAGGTGAACCTTACCATAGAAGTGGAAGAGCCTAGGTTAGACCCTTGCCTACCCTCCTTTCCGCTCTTCCAGAATCAGGGATTCTTAGGTTCAGGAAGTGAGGACGAACTAGGTGTGATCCCCCTCGAGTGGAAGGACAGTCTCAGAGGATGGTGGTGAAGCAGGTCCACCTTGGCGAGTGACTGGTCACTAGGGCCCACCATGGTGGCCCTTGAGGTGATGTCTGGAGCCTCCCTTCTGCATCAGACTGCAATCAAGGACAGAGGGGAGATCTGAGAAAGCTCTGTCAGGACCGCAGGGCCCTGAAGGAGTGGGCAGGACAGCATGTGTTCTGGTGAAGGAAGTCCTGTCCCTTCGAGCCCCCGTCACTGCAGTTCCCGGACCAGTCGTGTGCACCTTCAAGTCCAGGTCAACACACAAGCTTCCTTACTTGCATGGGTCTAGTCCTTTAGCTCCTTGCAGCAGGCTCATCCATGCATGCCTGCATGCTTCTCCACCTGATCACACATCATCCCATTCGGGGATGTGGGGCCCACTCAGGTGGGACAAGCTTCCCAAGGGAAGAGAACTCTCAGGGAAATGTGGCTGAAGTGTGGTCACGTTATCTGGGTGGGTCCCTCTTCTGAAGATCTGGTGGTTCCAAAATCAGAGTCAGCCTGGATCCACAGTACTTGGTGCTGTATCACCTACCACACACGCCAGGCACTACCCCACCCCCATTCTGCCACACACACACACACACACACACACACTCACACGCACGCACACACACAGACAAACACACACACTCTCCTCATGTCTGTGCACCAGCTGGGCCCACATGCGAGGCATCTCTCATGCATAGGAGTTGCTCCAGCCAGTAGGAAAGCATGCTTGTGGAGGCAGGCAATGTCTAGGTGTTACCTTCCTCTAAAGAGAAAGAGGTTTCTGAGGGAAAGGTCTTGGAGTAGGCTCCTCTTGGTGGGTGACTGCTTATTCTAAGAGAAACTGTGTCAGAGTGTGCGGAGGTGATCAGGCTTGTGCCTGGAAGATCCAAACTTGGCCTGTGAGGTGACTTGTCGAGGGGCAAATAGAAGGGCCCCCGGGGGCTGCACTTCATCACAGAGGGGTGTGGATCGTCATGGGGCTCCCTACAAATGCCACAGTGAAAAGAGTAACGATCCCCACGAGATCAAGATGAAATCTGTGTGCAAATACCTTAGTTATTTAGCAGATGTTGGTTCAAACTTCTAGAGGCTGACCCCAGGCGGGTTGTTTTTGACACGATTAAATAAAGCACAATTTGGGGGAAAAAATTCTTGGTAACGATGATCTCAGTAACATGTGCAGAATGAATATGGAGGCCTGACTACATAGAAACTCTCTTGCAACGTACATGTGACCTCTACCACGAAGATGGGTTCTATAGCTTAGGGACCTGGGGTCTGGTGTGGCTCAGTCACGCGGATAGCGTTGAGGTCACCAGGCCGTAACGTCCATGGGCCATCTCCCCTAAGGATGGGCTCTGTTGACCGAGAAACCAAACTAAAGGTGAAGGTCTAGGGAGGGAGAGTCAAACATAATAATCTGGGAGATCCGGGTGTGGCCTGGCTCTGCAGGCAGCACAGATCACCAGGCTGTTAACAGCATCCTCTCCAGGTCTTCTGGTTGGAAAACAGACGTAGGCATCCCTTCTGTTGACGAGACTAGCCTGGGTGCTTACCGTTCCTAGTTCCCATAGTGCTTGTCTGTGAGCACAGGGGCCTCATGCCCGCTTACAGGCTGTGTGTCACTCCCTGTGCGAGGGTATATTGGCGAACCTCTGCATTTGCCTCCATTGGGTCCTTCAAGGATGTTGGAGTCCATGTGTTGCTTCTGAGACATGCAGACTCAGAGTGGGTAGGGATTTCAGCTGAGTGTTCAGCAGGACTCAAGCGTGAAGTGCAGGGACTTGGCTCCAGTGACCCCATTGGCCGTCAGTGGGCTGGTGTCTGGGTTAATGGCCACTTGGTTTGGGGCCAGCCCAAGCAGTCCTATCCTGGGGCCAAGAAGTCAGCAGAAAGGGCCGAGACTGAGGGCTACAGGGCTGTGGAGAGCTCTGCATTCAGACAGAAAATTGGGACAGAATGTGATTGGATGTTGCGGGATATCGGTGTCATCCTCCTACCTCCTCTTGGCTGCAGCACAGAGAGTGCCAGGACTCATGGCCACAGCCTGTGCAGTCCGGGTCCCTGTTTCCATTGCGACCACGACATTCTTCTCGGTGTCTTTACTGTCTGTGTGCACCAACATTTCAGGAGTCGTCCCCAGCCCCGCAGAGCCCCAGCCATGTCAAGCAAGGAGCAGAAACATACAGAGAGAAGTGCCAAGCGCCCTAGGGTTGATCAGAATCTCCCACCAGATGACTTGCAGAACCCAGGTCGAGTCACCCCCGGTAACAACTGATATGGGGCATATGGGTGGGGGGATCCTAACCGAGAGGGGACATTCTGCTACTCCTCGACGGGTGGAGCACCGGGGTGGCCTAGTACTCACCGGGTCTTTCCCCGGAGTTCCAGGTGTGGGTGTGGGGATTCGCGTGCTGAGAAGTGATTCTCAAGCACGCTCTGGGTTTCTGTCCCCACCCGATGTTCTTCCCCGTGGCTGGGGTGCAAGGGAGTTGGCCTTGGCCAACAGGCCTCTGAAGAACCCGTGGGCCACGGTGGTTTTCCTTGCAAGGCTTGTACAAACACAAGTACCTGCTGTCCCCAGACTCAGGCCTAGTTGAATTTCACCTGGGTGGGACTGGGGTGGGTCATGAGTTCCTGGAAGAGTACTTTAAAACTGCCCTCGGCGATGGACTCTGTGGACCCCAGACTGAAGCTGTTTCCCACGTGGGACCATGAGAACAGCACACTTCATTCACAAAGGTTTTTCCTTTCTTCTCGGTGCAGCAAACAATCCGGCGGCTGATACCAGTGAGATGGGCAGCTGTTCCTCAGGATCAAACGTGCAGGAGGCCAGGTGATGTCTTAAAGCAACTTTGGCCTGACCCAGGAAGTAGTTTCAGTGTTGTTTTCTGCAGAAACTTCTGCCCTTTTCTGGGAGACGGCTACAAACGGAGAGTTTGGTGTTTCGTGAAATAAGCCAGCACCAGAGACGACAGTCAGCTGTTTTCTCTCATTTGAGGATCCCAGATTATAAATAGGTCCATAAAATGATATCACCCGAACTCAGAAGGGAGACTGGGGAGAGGCAGGCAATGGCCAATAGAGGGGAAGGTTTGAGGAGTGGAGGCCGACTCTGGAGGTGGAGTGTGGTCACGTGGCATGAAGGTTGAAGAGACACTGCTGGGTAATAGAGGAGGAGTAAGTAGCGGGAGGGGATTGAGGATGGAGGAGAGTGAATACGGCTGTAGTTCACGAAAGACGGCTGGGCACACCTCTATGAAACCCGTCAGTGCTGTACAGTGAATGGGCTCTGGTCAGCATGTAGTATACCAACCCCTAGGCTGTCACAACATAACACAAAGCCGCTGCTTGCGGAGAGGAGACTCTTTGTGGAGCCCAGTGCAGTTGGGCTGGGAAGGCCAGGGATGCAGTTTTCCTGAGTCATCCAGCACCCAGCCTGAGGTTGGTTTCCTGGGGATATGGCTGACTTTGAGTCACCCACGCTCCAGTAAGTAACCCTTAACCGTGTGCCCATATGTATCTGCAGTGAGCTCTTTGGTTCCCTGTGAAAACCTGAGTAAAGGAGTAAGACCAATGACCCGGGAGAGGCAAATCCGACTTTGCCTCACATGAGCGCTGGTCTCTCCGAAATCGCGTGCCTCGCCTGCCTTTCCTTCAGAGCGAAGTTAGGATGTTTGTCCTCAGTTAAGGATTCTTGTGTGCATTTTCCACAGGGAGCCTGTTCAGAAGAGGATACGGGATTTCAAAGGTGTGTTTGAGCAGGTCTTGCTAGTCCAGGAGCTTTCTTTCCGACCCTACAACTCAAGCGTGGTGAGAACGTGGTCGCCTGTCAACAGGACAACAGGAGTCTGTTAACAGTTCTGTCGCTCAGGGGATGGATTTTTATCATCATTATTATTAATTTTTGGAAGAGTAAATTGCCATTGTCGTCTAGGGGCTACCTTTAGCTTAACTTTTCACTAGCTGCTCTGAACAGGGGGATGTTGCAGCTGTCACTGAGGCGGGGAGATGGGGGGGGGAGAGTGTCCTGCTTCCTGCATTGCACTGGAGATGATGGGCAAGCAGGTTGATCTCTGCTTTTTATCTTACTGCACGAATGGTATGTGGCATTTCGGCAGCTGTTTTTCACCTTCTGAATTAAGTCACTTTTCTGGCTTTCCAAAGTTGCCCTCCTCCAGGAACCCCTGCCCAAGAAGGGCTTGGAGAGCAGCATTTAGGCCGTACACACCCGTGAGCCTGTCAGGGAAGGGTGAAGGCAGCCAGGCCGTGGCCCGGCAAGAAGAGTGTCATGGCGTGCGAACGAACATCAGCATCACGCATGCCACACTAGCTTGTGGTCTGTCGTCCACGGTAACCAAGTCAGAGTACCACACGCCCCTCAAGCTGAGACAGCTTTTTTTTATTACTTGTGTAGGTGACCCTAAAACAGCATTACAAGAGAGACATCGTCAATTCTTTGCCGGTGTATAGAGTCAGTTCATGCAAGCAAGGATGTCCGACAGCATTCCTTCTTTGTGGTACAAATGAACTGCTTGGTTTTTGAGGTTTCCAGAAAACGGTTTGTCAGTTCAGTGGTGGTCACTCGTCAAAGCACGATGCCCCCGTTTCTGTATTGCTAGCACAGAGGAGGTAGAGGCGGGAGAAACCAGAACTGGAGGTCGTGCTCGCTTACCTCTCAGGTTTGAGACCGGCCTGGGCTGCGCAAGAGGCGGTCTAAAATTTAAGAAAAGAAAAATAGAACAAAGAACAAAATGAACACCAGATCTGTACATACTCCTTCCTGTTACCGTGTAGGTGGTATGTCAGGGATGAAAGAGCGCCTCTTCCTGTGGATACTTGATTTAAAGTGATACCATTTCCTTTGTCGACTAGGGGACATTACCCGGTCCTTCCTGGCAAAGAGGAAGCAGTTTGAAAAGGATATACATGCCTCTTTCAGAATCCTGAATGCAAACCTCCACAGTATTTTCAAAGCGCAGCAGAAGTCAAGGTAAAGTTGTGACCGACCCTCTGTAAAGGAAACCTGTACCGCTTTCGCTCTTCCTTCCAAAGTCACTCCCGCCTGCCATTGTGACACTGTGCTGAGTGGAGTCGCTAATGGGACCTAGGTAGCACTGCATTTTCTCTGTGAGCTAGTCCTGTCCATAGCTGGAGGACCGCCCCCCTCGTTTATGCCGCTCAGGTGTGTTAGCTGCAGCAGGACTGGTAAGAGAACAGTTCCTCACCGGTCAGATGACAATACAGATAATGTCCTGTGAGGAAGGCCAGGCCTCTGTGGTCCTCAAAACTGTACCTTTTAGGATGTGCCATCGGCGCTCTCTTTGGTAAATCGTCGTCCCCGTGTGGGGAAATGGTTCTGTGCACTCTTTGTGTATGTGACTCCGAGAAGATGAAGGGTATGTTGCCTTCAGTACACGGACTTGGGCTTTCAGGATATCTAGGTTACTCCATAAGGGGAAGGGAAGATGAATCTAATTTTAAGCCGGAAATGCAATCTTGGGAAACGTATGCCTCCGAGCATCCTCGGCGTGCGAGAGGGAAGACGCACAAAGTGATGACACCGGTAGCAAATTAAGACAAGTTCTTCTGGGACGAGAGTGATATTTCCGCCTCTCAGGAGACAATTTAATTCATGCCCCCTTTCTCTTTTGCGCCTGGCTCTTGTCTCAAAATGTGAAGTGTGTGCATGCGTCCTTGCCGTAGCCTCACACAGCGTGACAGTGCTCAGTAATTGTGACTGTGTTTCACAGGCAAGAGCTTCACGCCATGCACTCCCAGATGTTTGAGTCGCTGCATCAGGGGTGGCTGGACGATGTGGAGAGTTCAAGGAAGCAAGAAGATCACCTCGCTGTGAGTGTCGCTCTTAGCTTGGAATAGAGCCACCTTGTCTGTTTCCGAAGTGGCGGGGCTTTGATGCTTTGATGCTGCATATCGCCACGGAAAGGGACCCGACAGGACAGGACGGGACATGAGCATCGGGAGACAGGGAGGGTGGTGCTTGTGTCCCCGAGAGACTGGCCGTCCTCTCCAGCTTGCTTCTTTTTCTGTGGAGGGGTGGTGTGGTCATGGCTGAGGAGCCAGCATAGGAGGGAGGCGGAGTAGGCACTGCTTGGAGAGCGCAGGAGAAGGTATGGGCTTGGGTGCTCAGAGGGAAAGCTATACCATCCGTGCAGTGTAGATGCCAAAGGTGCAGGACAGGGTGAGGGTGCGGTCCCAGGTAGACTTCTGACACAGTGACGAGGGAGGCAGAGTGAGAGCAGTGCCTGTGGCTGTGGCAGAGCAGGTGGAGGCTTAGCGTTCAGAGGTAGCTAAGTGTTCATGGACACAGACTAGTGCTGTCTTTGAGGAGTCTTTCATCCTGATGGAGGACAGGGCGGTACTCCCAAAGATGCTGACTTCCAAAAGTAGGGAAGCAGAGCCTGGAATCTGAGGGAGATGGAGACAGATTCCAGTCTGGCGGTGAGGAGCATGTTCTCCGGACCCCACTGATTGCCATGCAGCCATAGTCCTGCTGCTTGCTCCTCATGAAAACTCAGAAAATGAGTCACCTCCCTGCCTCAGTTTCCTAGGAGGGTGAAAGCAGAGCCGTGAACAATCCCTGCCTTTCTATACTTTGTGTATCGAGTGCTTGCAGTTTTTGACATGTTGCTGTGGAATGTTTGACCACAGGAGCTGCAGTATGTTTGCTATTCGTCTTCCCTGCCCTTCTTATTAGGTCGATAATACAGTTGATGGGATGATGTCACACTCCGGGGAATGACTGATTGATGAAGAACTTTTGGGGGGGCGAGGGTTGGGAGAAGGGATTCCTTGGAAGCTAGTCCGTGCCCTCGGTGTCTTCAAAATACTTTGTGAATAAACAAAGGAACGTTTTGTGCTTAATTTTGGCGAGTGAGGAGGGAATCCACAGATGAGGTGGGGCTTATGTTAATTTCAAACTGAATAACGATTTTATAGTATTTTTGCACCAGCTAGACGGACTATCTCCCTCTGTGACAGGTCAGGTCTTGTTATGTTGCTTTTGGCACTGAAGGGCATGTCTTCAAACGCGTTCTTGAAATGTCAGCACACAAAACATCACGGGAAGCGATTTCTGTGACTGGCAGCAGGGTTGGATGTTCAGTTGTACTGACATTTTGTCATTATTCTCCTACGTTTCAGCTTATAACTTGGAAGCAGATGAAGATTTTACAGAAAGCTATAGGGGATCACGAAACTACGATTGGAAACGCTAAAGATTTACGTGACACATTTTTGAAGGTCTGGTAGATTGCACTTGTCAACAGAACACACCCCTATGCCATGCCACGTGTCTATAAAAGGAGAAGACAGATTGGCCCTTTCTCAGCTTGTGGGAGAAGTAATTAGTTTTGCAGAGCATGATCACACTCTCTTGGGAAAATTTTCCCCACACCTAGGAGCGATGCTAAGGTTTGTTTGACCTGGGAAGCCGATGACAGTGTCGGGGGCAGCTTTCTAGCACAGGAGCTGGTGACGAGAGCTCTGCTTAGAGAGGATCACAGTGCATCGCAGTGATGAGTTATGGACCTCCGGTGACATTGCGATGGAGATTGGCACGTCTGGGGATCCTTCTGGTTTTCTCTGACTGTTTGGATTGGACAGATCAGTGAAATACACAATGGGCAAGGGTAGCTTTTATTTTCTTTCATACATTTATAGTCTTCCGACATTAGCATTGTTCTCCAGTGTTGGTGGTCATGTGTTTCAGCATCTCCCCAAGAGATGTGGGAAATGAAAAAACTGGTAGAGGGTTAATCCTCTTTGAACTGCGAGCTGGCAGTTCTACCCTTGCTGAAGCTCCAGGTCCTAAGTGACCTCTGTATATCCAGGGATTGAAGCAGCCCTTCAATGGGAATTCTTTTTGATGCTCTCATTAAAATGCTCTGTGAAAGATCTCTCCTCAGACCCGACTCAGATGCCCTATCTAAAGTGCTCCATGTGTCATAGTAAATTGAATGTTTTCAGGATGCTGGCGAGAAGCTAGGTCTGTCTTCTCTGAGCAAGTGTGAGTACCCCTGTTGGTACCCTAGTGAATATTCCTAGCACCCCCGTGTACTCCAGGAATGTGCCTATAAGCCCAGAGTGGAGAGGGTAGAGACAAAAGGATCCCTGGGGCTTGTGGGACCACCAGAACAGTCAAACTGTAAAGCCTCGTGTTTCGTGAGAGACCCTGCCTCAAAACTTGATGTGGTGAGGGGTTCTGGAAGGCGCAGGTGTTCCCGAGTGCACACGTATGCTTGCAGACAGGTACACGTGAAGGAAATCACTTTGAATTTGTTATGACCTCTGGTCGCCATACTCAGACACATGTGCATGCACACTCTCCTGCACCCCCATGCACGCAGAAATATAAGTTAGTATTCAAGACCTTGAGAGCCACCTACATACATCTAGGCCTTTAGGAAGAGCTTAAGAAAGGGAACATGCAGCTCTAATGCAGCTGAGTACTGCCTGGGAGCCTGTTGGAAGAGCCACCCAGAAAGGCTCCCTTCTAACTGTGGGTGCTCAGTGTGAGCAGCAGCAGTAGCTCAGAGGGAGCCTTGTGACTGGGTTTCTCTGGCTTCCCAGGTGGTCCCTTCTGCCCTGTGCTCGCTCTTCTCGCTCTCCCTCTGCTTCTCCACCCAGGCTTCCTTCCTTTCCTAGTCCTCAGTTCTGCCTCTGAGAGACTGTTGTCCTGAAACACGGCCTTTCCCTCTCCCAGATTTCCCGGTGGCCTTCTTGCTTTGTTCTCTCTGTTTCCTGTGTCCTCCGCACAACACCCTCTAACATACACACACACACACACACACACACACACACACACACACACACCACCCACACCTTCTTGAAAGCTTCACTGGCTGCTTGCTTCTGTCTCCCCGTCTTCCCTCCCAGAGTACCAGCTTCTCCTGAAGTGACTCCCATTCCCTACCCATGCTTTGCTTCTGTTTTGTGCCCAGAAAGCACCATGTGCGCTGTCTTCCCTAATGTTTCTACTGCTTGCAGTCGCCATCTGTGTCCTCTTCAGCCGCCAGCCCAGCAAGCTCCCCTTCCATACCTGTGTTCAGCTAGTGTGCAGGTCATCTGTTCCTAAGCTGCTCTGGACCCTGGGAATAGGGCAGGGACTGGACCGGCGTTTTGCCCTTTTCTGGACAGAGGGCGACACACTTCTTTCTCCTCTGTGTCCACCCCTGCAGTGTCCTTTGAGAGAACAGAGGGATTTGAGTCCTGGCTTCAGCTTTCCTTAGACCGAAGGGTCGTGGGATTGCACACTGTGTGTTCTTCGGTGAAAATCACATTCTATGGGCATGGCAAATGGCTCCTTCCTCTGGGCAGCCTTGGGGGTGTCCAGTGTGGGAATCCTTGGGGAGTCTCCAATGTGGGCCCATGCCTGGCCTCCCAGGTCTGCCCCACGTGAGGCCTTTAACATATCTCCACCCATTTTCCAGATAAGTCCCTTTGCTCTTCTTGTCCCACAATGATACCACCTTAAAATGGGGGACTGGAAGGTTTCCTGAAGTGGAGTAACTCTTTAGATGTGCTGAAGTAGCCACTGTTCTTACTCTGAATTCCTAACAAGCATCCTTTGGCTATGCAAAGTCGGTTCTTTTAAAATTACATGAGGTGAGGTGTCAAGCCAGACTCGAGTGGAGATTTGTTCGTTTGTTTGTTTCAGAAAGCCAAGGACTTGCATGAACATGGCAAAACTCTCATTGGTGGCGAAGAAAGTGAAGTGAAGAAACAAATCTCCAAGGCGCAGGACAGAGTTATCATGGAAAGTGTAAGTCGTGGGTCTGTGATGCTGTGTGCCTCGGAATGGCTTCCTAAGGGCAGAGATGGAACAATGATCCCCTAACTCTCCGTTTTCCCACAGCAAGAGCAGGATGTGTCGGTAGTTGAAACGTACCTTCAGTCCCTGGTCCTTACAGCTGTGAAGAAACCTTCTGAAGCTCACCTGGAGGAGGCACAGGGAGCAATAGCCGTGCCCAGAGGGTGTTAGTAGTAGTCAGTGCAGCTCCTTTCTCTTTACTTTGTCGGTTAGAAATAAGACTGAGACTCTGTTGACCATGAAGTGAACCCCAACAGTTCTGTGAGTAGCAACATTTAAGTGTGGACCCTCCTGACCCTGACATTCTCCCCAGCAGGGCCAGTTACATTCAGGAAGCCAATGTCATTTGATTCTACGACAGGCTGCTTTGGTTCTCTGTCACCTGCCCAAAGTGAATGTTACCTTGCTTATTTCAGGAAGAAATAAATAACGGTGGGATCCGCCTTTCCGTGCTTGCTTTCATCCATTCATGAGGTCACAGAGCCAACTGCATTGCAAATGGAAAACCAGCCCCACCTGCTCACTCAGACGTTCAGTAGAGCACAACTCTGTAGTTTTGTGCTCAGATGCGCTAGACTGTTAACACGGTTCCCGAGGCAGAGCCAGATCTTCACGTGTTGGCTTAGAGCTTGCAGTGGGGCTCTGGCTTTTCCCAAAGACATCCAGACTCATTTCTGGCATTATTCAACACTGGCTGGAAGATCCCTGCCCTTCCCTTTGGTCAAAAATATTTTATCTGTGAGTGTGTGCATAGGCACTTACAGTTTCAGTATTTTCGGTGGGTGTTTCCACGAGCATTTTCTAGTGTTCTCTTTAGAGTTTAATTTTACTCACCTAGTTCTGCGTGTGCGTGCGTGTGTGTTTGTCTGACTCTTGTGTCATTCTCTTACTCTTGTCCTGTGCTGTATCTTTTGAAGGAATCCCGAGAATCTGTGTTCAGTACATTTGACATTTATCTTCCTTGTTGAGTCTTTGCGAGCATATTCCCAGTGTGTGTCGGTACCAGGAAGGTCAGACTTTAGGCTCAGTTCCCCTAGGGCTTGAGTTACAGGGGGTTGTGAGCTACCCAAAGTCGGCGGTGGCTAGCTGAATCCCAGTCTTCTGGAACCACAGCTGGAGCTCTCAACCATGGAGCCATCTCTCCAGCCCTGTTCAGCACACTTGAAATTGCTTGACCTTTTACCCGGAGTTTGTGAGCTAAGCCTATTCTTTGTGTAGATTACAGAAATGAATCTATGATGGAGAACAAAAGCCTTCTGGGAGGGGAGAGAGGAAGGAGGATCACATTCTCCTGTCCTTCCCGTCCTGTGGCTCTGCCTACCACTCTTTGTCCCAAATTTTCATGGTGAATTCTAGTCTTCCTTTGAAGGCCAACCTGATGGATTTTTTTCTTTTTTACAAAAATGTTACGTGTGTGTGTGTGCACGCACACGCACACGTACACAGATAGGACAGAGGATAGACCTTGGGAGTGAGTCCTGAAGTTGTCGGACCTGGAGATTGGACCCAACTCATCAGGCCTGGTGGAACGTGCCTGTTCAGCCATCTTACTAGCCCATTGACTTTACTACCACATACATCCCTCCATCCCTCCATCCCTCTTCCCTCCCTCCATCCCTCCTCTCCCTCCCTAGTATTCCCTTCCTCCTCTTGTGTTTCACCCTCACCCCTGCCGTGTGTGTGACTGTGTAGGGCAAAGGCTGACACTGCGTATCATCTGTAACCCCTCTTTTCCCAGACAGGATGTGATATTTATTACTGAACATGATTTAGTAGGGTAGAGGGTAGCACCACAGTAGAAGCCCTGAGGAGTGTGGGGCCCGCCAATGCCCGTGGGACCAGGATTGGTGATGCAGCTGACCCCTCGGCCATCAGGAACGAGTCACTTCTCAGCGACTGTGTCCTTCAGATCAATCTACATTCAGTTTAGTGAAGCCTCACCTCTTTGAGAGAGACAGACAAAGAAGAACTCAGTGAGGACGACCAGGGCAAGAAAGTGGGAGGAAGGGGCTTAATAACACCACTTGCCTCTGGCAGCACGGAGAGCTTGAACTTGGCTTTACTTAGGGCCTCCATCCGATGTTCCTTATTCTGAGGCATGATTCAGGTGGACGTGATGGCCTGGACAGTGAGACCCCTGGCCGTGGTGACCTGAGGCTTCCCTAGGGCACAGCGAATACCTGTCTGGGGCCTAGATTGGAGGCGACATTGAGGTCAGAGCTCGAAGAGCCTTCAGAAGATTGTCTCCAAGGTCCCTTCGGGGAGCCCATACAGGCAACAGGGTGAGGTCACTCCGAACGAGTGTGCTGTTGGCAAGCATTGCACACCAGGCCCCAGTGAGAAGCTGCTGGCAACCGTTGCACAGCGGGCCCCGCTGAGAAAGGGGACCTCCCGTGCAGCTTAGTTGGCTGCAGATTTACCTTATCTTTTAAGACACAGTCTCTCAGTGAACATGAAACTCACTGATTTTGTCAGGCGGAGTGGCCAGAGAGCTTTGCGGATGGATCCAGCACTCTGTCCTCCACGCCAGACATGCTGGCTCTAGGGTTTAGGAGTATTGCTGTGCCTGGATTTTCCGTGGGCGCTGGTGATCTGAACTCAGGTTCTCATGCTTGCATGGGAAAACCTAACCCACTGAGCCATGATCCTTGCCCATCTTTAATTTTATGGTCAGTAACATTAGTGTTAGAAATGAATGACATCTGCGGTGCCATTTTATCCCACGTACACATGTGCATGGATGGTGTGCAGCCTCGCCATACTGCTACCTTCTCCCTTCTCTCAGATGCTACAACTCACAAACCTCTTCACAGCCTGGCCTATCCTACTTTCTGCTCCCTGGGTTTCATTGTGTTTGTTTGTTTGGTTGGTTGGTTTTCATTATGAGATAAAAGGGAACATGTGACACTTGGCGTGGCTCTCTTGCTGCTCTGTGATGTCCCGTTGCATCCATTTGCCTGTGGATTACAGGCTTTCCTTTGCTTGTCCCTCATGCGAATGTGCAATGTCATGTATGTGTTAAATACTGTATTCTGTATGTAACACAGCATTTTCTTCATGCCGTATTCGTTGATGGCCACCCAGGATACTTCCTTGAGCTTTTCAATGTCTCCTCTAACTACAAGGCAGCGTGTCTTTGTTGGTTTATGTTGTCAGCGTGGCTGGACTGACAGACGTCTAGAGTAGAATTAGGGAAGCTCACTTCTGGTGTGTCTGTTCTAGAACCATTGTCAGAGAGGACGGATTTCCCAGGAGAGTAACAGGGGAAGGTCTCTCCCTGGGTGTGGATTTTCCATGCAGTAGTCTGGGAGCCCAGGCAGAATTAAAGAAGAGAAAGCCTGCCAGGGCAGCCTAACTCCATCCTTCCTGAGCAAGAGCATGTAGTACCATCACCATCACTCATGGCCACAAGACTCCAGAGCCTCCAGCCATCTAATGGAGATGCACAGCAGCTACAGTCCAGGGAGCTTCCAGGCCTGGATTGCAGCTACATCATTTGTTCTCCTTGAGCCGAGGCTTCCAGCTTGTCAGTTTAGCTGATACTGAATTATCCCACTGTCTGGCATGCAGAAAGCCATTTGTGGACAATCCAGCACCCAATTGGGTAAGGCATTCAAAGAATTCCAGCCACCCCGTGAATGTGTGTGTGTGTCTGTGTGTGTGTCTGTGTGTATGTCTGTGTCTGTGTGTGTGTACATTTCTCTATTGGTTCTATTCACCTAGACAGCCCTGACTTATACCGGATTCTCTCTTATGCGTGTGTTAGGATGAGGGGTTTAAGTTTAATTGGCCATGTTCATTAGGTGAAGCAAAGGGGGCTTCTGATTGCTGGACTTTGGTAGTCAACCTCAGGAAGAGGAAGTGACCACATGAGTGAATGGACCTTGGTGGCTAGCTTTAGGAATGTCATCTAACAGTCTTCAGCAAGGCAGAGGGAATGGGAGAGAAGGGCAAAGCCTGCCAGAGCCATGCACACCAATTTCAAGCTAGCCAGAGTCCCTTCAGCCATCCACGTTGGTGCCAGGACTAGAGAGAGCAAACTCGACATGGCACCTTTTGAGAGTCCTAAAACCCATGGATTGCAACCTGAGGGCTGCAGACCCTCGGGGGTGGGGTGTCAAATGATCCTCTCACAGGGGTCGCCCGAGGCCATCGGAAAATGTAGATATTTCCATTTCTGTTCATAACAGTAGCAAAATTAGAGTTATGCAGTAGCAATGAAAACGACGTTTTGGTTGGGGTCACCACAACACGAGGGACTGTATTAAAGGGTTGCAGCATTAGGAAGGTTGAGAACCACTGCTTTACACTCTCAAAGCCCACCTCCAGTGACACACCTCTGCCCACAAGGCCACCCTTCCTGAGCCTCCCCAAAAGCAACACCAACTCGGGAACAAGAATTGAAATATCTGAGACTATGGAGGTGCATCCCCTTCTGACTACCATAGCCCTAATGCGGCTGAAGGCATTGCAGCCATGAATCAAGCCTCACGATAAGGGCCCTTATGGGGGGACACGCCCTGGAAAGCCTCCTCGAATCTAATACATGGGCCCTGTTGGTCCCTGCTTCATGCATGCATCTATGTGCTGGACAGCCTCCCTCGTGAGCACACATTCTCCTGGTCTGCCTCATGCAGGCACGCCTCTGAGGCATCTCTCGGGCATGGCTCACGCATGAGCTTGCTGTGCTCACCTTTATGCCTGCTAAGCCCGCCACTCACGTGGGCATGTGCTAGGCCCCACCTGCTGGAACACCCTCTCCCAGCCAATCATAGAGATGCAATCTTGGGGAGGAGAGGGACTGGTTCCATATGTCCTCTTTCTGAGGAGAAAGGCACTGGGGTGATAATGGCTAGGTGGGTGATCGGATATTGGGGGATGCTGTGCTGAGGTTTTGCGGGTAATGAGAGAAATGAAAAACCGGTCAGACTGATCTAATTGCTTTCCACCACGCTGTTTAGGCTAGGCTAAAACATTTCATATGTGACAAAGGCCATCTAGTAGGAGACAGTAGCACATGGGAGAGCATTGCCTTAGGATAGCCTAGAACTGGCCAATTAAAAATATGTCCAAAGTATGCTTCATCTACATACCCCAAGGACAGATAGGAACCGGCCAACCAAGGACATACGTATGTCCATACTTCATTTGTGTAATGATACGCTTATTGAATATCGCACCCTTTTGTCTCGATCCGTAGACTGGGTTAGGGTCCAGGAGGGACCCCTGAGAGATTCTACCTGAGGTCTGACTGTTCGCTTTCAGAAGCTTCTGGACAGAATTGGGGAGGGAGAGGATAGGGAGCCACCTGTGGAATTTATACCTTTGACTTGGAGTGTCTTTGGGCATATCCCACCTTGGAGGAAGGATGGTCTTCCCCCGGAATTCCAGGAAGCCTTGGGAGTCTGGTCGTCTTAATTTGTCTTGTGATTGTTCTCGTTCGCTTCCTTTGTGGGATATTTCCCTATCTTCCCAGACCCGGAACTAACATAACCAACAACATGGGAACGACTTGCTCTGCTCCTTTGGATTTAACCCTTGCACACTGGCAGGACATGCAGGACACCGCGAACAACAATAGCTAGCATGACTGTGAAGTAGCGTAAGTGGGTAACATTTTGCTCTGTTGAATGGCCTACTTTCAATGTTGGCTGGCCGGCAGAGGGGTAGAGGAAATAGATTGTCGTCCCCAAACTGGTCACCCAGACCAGGTTCTTTACATTGTGACTTAGCAGGGATTGATAGATCCGGTGGAGAGTCCCTGTCCTTGGGTTAAACAGAGTCAGGCTTACCTGTTGATGCCAGACTTTGGTCTCCTTCCTGCCTTTAGTTTCCTTCCTCTCTAAAATCCAATGGTGGCTGGTGGCTGTTTGGAGAGGCTAAGGAGATGAGGCCTTGCTGAGGGAAGGAAGTATGTCGCTGGGGTGTGTGTAAGGGGGGGTGGCCTTCAGGTTTCAAAAGCCTCCTTTTTCACTTGACTTCCTGGGTTGCAGTTTGAGATGGGAGCCCTCAGCTCCAGCTTCCAGCGGGAGGTGCCCTGTGTGCCACCTGCATTCCCTGCCATTATGGACCCTACCACTCTGGAAGCATAAACACCTAATAAACTCTTTCCTCTCTGTTGTTGCCTTGGTTATGGATTGTATCACAGCAATAGAAGCCCTAACTAAGACAGCCTGATAGAAGACCTGAAGGGCTGGTGTGGGAGTCCCCTCTGTGTGCTGTGATTACCATTAATGAATAAAGAAACTGCTTTGGACCTATGGCAGGGCAGAACTTAGCTAGGTGGGGAAAACTGAACTGAATGCTGGGAGAAAGAAGGGTGGAGTCAAAAAGATGCCATGGAGCCACCACCAGAGACAGAAGCTGGGAACTTTACCTGATAAGCCACAGCCACATGGCAATACACAGATTAATACAAATGGGTTAAATCGAGATGTAAGAGTCAGCCAATAAGAAGCTAGAGCTAATGGGCCAAGCAGTGATTTAATTAATACAGTTTCTGTGTGATTGTTTTGGGTCTAGGCAGGAAGAACTAGCGGCCCCCTTCCTACTACAAAGGTTCGGTCCCACGCATGGGTGCTATGTCAGCAAACCTAACTGTATCCTCTGGAAGGTGGCCTTTATCTGCATGAGACCCTCATGTCTATAAAAATAGAAATAAGCATCTGAGGTTACTCTGTTGGATCAGGGTGGTGAAGGTGACTGACCATTAAGGGACTCCACGGTGAGGCTCCAGCCATGGCAATCAGAAACTACCTTCCTCTACAGCCCTTGGGGAGCAGAGTGTGCATCGTGAGACGTGCCTGATGGCCATCCGTCAGGCATGCATGCAAGCCTGGATAGGCCACCGTACTCATCAGACCATGCTGTACCTGCCTCGCGTGTGAGCACGCCCTTCCAGCCAAAAAGGGGTGCATGTCCATCGGAAAGGCTGGGACTAACTATCTGTGGCTGGTTTCTGAAGGGAAGGAAGCTCTCGAAGGTGTGGTTGGGTTAGGATCACCTAGTGAATAACTGGGTGAAAGGGCATCTTCTGGCGAGGTTTTAGGCAAGTAATGCTTGAACCACAGCCCCTGGGGTTGGATGGTGGGGATCCCGGGGAGGCTTGCTCAAGAGGGCCTGTGATGTGATGTGCCTGTGTCTGGCCTTAGCCTCGAACTGGACTAGACACCTCTGGAGCATCAGAGGCGAGGTTCGAGAAATAGAGGGCCTGGGAGGCCTTAGCCGGACAGGGTGTTAGAGGAGGGACGTGCGGTATCCAACAGCTGGCCCCTGTGTACTATTCGGGGACAGGATGAACACCTGAGACCTCTGAGATACAGCCACGGGCCATCAGCAACCAGAGCGCCATTTGGAGAGAAAAGCACAGTGGACCTCTCAGGTATGCTCAACTGCTGTGCCCCAGGGTAAACGCCTGTCTCTGACTGATAGATCAGCCCAGCCCTGGAGTCTCGCCTGACCTCTCCCTGTAAGTGCTTATGTTTCATGTCCCGAGAGCAGCCCATGGGACCCACTGGCCCCCATGGCACATATACGCCCCTTCCGGTGGCATCCAATCAGAGACAGACACATACACAGGAAGATGGGCTTAACTGGCTGTGACCAAGGCCCAATGAAATGAGGCCGTGGCCCATGCCTCAAGGGGAGGGCGTGACTGGTCAAGCTAGGCGTGCTGAACCCCTTGGCGCATGCGCATCATGTTGGCCCGCCCCTGCGCGTGCGACAAGGGGTATCAGGCCAGCCAATCAGAGAGTGTTATATTGCGAGGTGGGGCCAGACTAAACGTGGCCAACCTCTGAGTGGAGGGAAGCTGTCTAGCGGAGCCGAGGCACGTAGGTGAGTGGCGGGGTTTTTTGTTTCTTTGTTTTGGGGGTTTCGGGATACCGTGCCAGTGCTCCTGGGGTGGTTTAGAGGGATCAGGAAGACGAAAGCTCTTGACGCAGGACAGAGGGACCACAGAGCGAGAGGGGTCAGGGTGGCCTGTGAGGTGACTTCGGGAGCCTCACTTCCACTTCAAGCTGCAAGAGGCGCCAGAGGCAAGAATGAAAAGAGGTGATGAAGACAGCTGAGCCCTAGAACACTGGGTGGGGCAGAGTCAGGGGCCTGAGAGAGGCGGTAGGGACTCTCCACATCTGCTGTTTTGTGTTCCTTTCCTTCCTGGGGTCTGTGGGTCCTGACAGGACAACTGGGTCCTCCTGCGATGCTTCCACTGGCAAGAGTTCGACAGGCTCACCGGTCTGAAAGGGAACTCTGGGCACTTTAATCAAGCACATAGGCAACTGTAGGGCCCGAGTCGGGAATGGGCGACTGATGGACAGCGTCACACCTGTGCGAGGGCCTGCAGGCAGCCTCAGGAGTGCCAGAGGTGGGGCCTCTGTCTGACAGGGGCGGGAAAGGAGCCTCTCAGAGGGGCATTCTCAAGTGTGGTCACCGAGGTGAGTGGACAGGGTAAATAGCAGACTCGATCGCGAGCCCAGGTCAGCAGGGATGCACAGCCCTTTGGGGGAGGAGAGCGGGATCTTGAGGAGGAAGGGCGCAGGTTTATCTGTGAGGTGAAGTTTGAAAGACCCACTTTTGCCTGGTAGTGAAATAGGACGCTGAAGGCAGTAGAGGAAGGGGTTCTGAGGGTGGCAGGTTTGAAGAGAGCTGGGTGTGGCAGTGAGGTACAGAAGGGGAAGTAGTGACTGTCCATGTTTTCCTCCTTGTGTCCAGCTGGAGTCCTCAAGGGACATCTGGGGCCCACTGACATGCACCCAAGGGCCTTGCCTCGACAGAAATGCCTGTCTGCAGGGGGTGGGGCAGGACTGGGCCCCTTCTGCATCCAACGTCTGGGCAACTTCTGCATCCAGATCTCACAAGTGCCATTTCAGGCCACTTGAAAGACCCCCGTGGTAGGCAGTCTTTCAGACTGGGGAGACCCTCCCAAGGAACAGCGAGACCACTCTCCGGATGCAAACAGAAGAGGCTTTTATTCAGTACACAGGTACCTGGGGCGTCTTAGTCTCTCGGGAGACTAGCGCGCCTTTAGGCTGGAGAAGTAGGCTTTTTATAGGTTTGGGGAGCAGAAAGCATGGCTACAGAAGCGAGATGCATAGTTACAATGTTCTGATTGGACAATTCAAATAAGGCCAGGTTCAACCCAAGGACAATTGCGGGGATTCTCAAGTAATCAGATAAAAATTGGCTAACTATCTAGGGTGTAGACGGTTTCCCTTGCTCAGTTTCCCCTTTTCTAGCGGGTTCCTTACTCAGTTTCCCCCTTTTCAAGTTGGTTCCTCATAACAGGGGCTAGGTAGCCAACCGCAGATATCAGATATCCTGCCTGGCCCTCCACCCTTGTCTTGTGGTTGAGCTTTCCTGTCCTAGTTTAACTTACGAATTTTAAGTTCAAGCCTTGCAAAAATCGCGTTACTGCTGCTTAGCTTTTGGGTGGGGTTCTTTCACACTTAATCCTGGGCGTGTATGCCTTTGCAGCCCATCAGAGAGATGTGCATTGGGAGGTGGGGCCTATATAGGCACGGCCACTGGCTGAGGAGAAGGAGGCTCCCAGGGTGGGAGAATACTTGCATGGATGATTTGCCATTGAGTAACTCTGTTATGAGTCTCCCCAGTTGTGATAGGGATCCGAGAGGAACCTTACTTAGCTCATGCACCAGGACAGTGGGATCTCAAAGAGGCAGGACCGAGGGAAACCTGTGGGGTGATCTCAGGAGCTTTGCTTCTAAATGGGACTGAGCAAGGCCCCAGAATGCAAGGTTGGGGAGGGGTCAAGAGGGCTACAGGGATTGGGCAGGCTGAGTGGGACAGCTTATGAGCTGGGAGACGTGGCCCAGGTGACTGAGTAGGCCGTCAATGCGTTGGCGTTCCCAACCAGACACGGGCATTTGGTGCCTTGTTTGGCAGGCGGGAGGCAGTGTGTAGTGATGAGGCAAGCTGGCCTGCTTTTCCTCCCGCCCGGCTCCCGCATGGCTAGCTTTACACCCGAAATAACAACACACAAATCGTATTCATTTAAACACAGCCTGTCCCATTAGTTCCAGCCTCTTATTGGCTCATTCTCACTTCTTGATTAACCCATTTCTAATAATCTGTGTAGCACTACGAGGTGGTGGCTTACCGGGAAGATTCTAACCTACGTCCATCTCGGGCCGGAGCTTCATGGCATCTGCCTGACTCTGCTTTCTTTCTCCCAGCATTCTGTTCTGTCTACTCCACCCACCTAAGGGCTGGCCTATCAAAAGGCCAAGGCAGTTTCTTTATTAACCAATGAAAGTAACACATAGACAGATGACCCTCCTACACCGGCAGTGCCCAGGATTTTCCTACCCAAGGGTCGGGAACACAGCAGAGGACCAATCTTGAGAGGTAGTGGGTCTGAGAGCTCCACGTTCAGATAGAGATATGGTGCAGAACTGAACTGTGGTGACATCCTCTTGCCTTCTCCTTGCTGCAGTACAAGTGCCAGGGCATCTGGCCACATCCTGTGGAGTCCAAGTCCCTGTTCCCATTGCCATCCTGTAATTCCTCCTGGTATCTGTAGTGGCCGGAGTCCTGTCTAGCCCAAGAAGATTCTAGCCATGTCAAGCGGGGAGAAGAAAGCCCGTGAGAGTGCTGGCACGTGTCCAAGGCTGGATCCGAATCCCACGTGGGATGACACCAAGAACCCAGATGCAGTCACCCCAGGTAAAAAACAAAACCAGAAACAATAACAACAACAACAACAAGCCAGATAGGCCTTGTAGGGCTCTGTCCACCTGGGTAACGTCCTAAAGTCTTTTGGTGGGTGGGAAAGCCCCTGAGAGTTCTGAAACGCATCCGAGGCAGGTCTGATTCTCATGTCAGATGACACCCGGAACCCCGATTCAATCACTCCAGGTTTGAAGAAACAAGATGGGCTGCCATATGGCTGTGTCCACCACAGGGGACATCCTAAAATCTCTTGGTGGGTGGGAAAGTTCCTGACAGTGCTGGCACACATCCAAGGCTCATGCATATCACATTGCATGACACCAAGACCCCAGATTTCATCACCCAAGGTTAAAAAAAAATCAAACAACAACACCAAAAACAGAAGGGCCCTGTAGGGCTGTGTCCACCCCGGGGGACATCCTAAAATCTCTTGGTGGGTGGAGCACTGAGTGGATTATGTGCATGAACTTTTATTGGAATAGCAGGAGGTTTCAGATGCTAATAACTCTTGTTCAAGCTTCTTGGGGCCTTTAGGTTCCCCCACCTGAAATTTCTGCCACACAGGAAACCTGCCACATGCCTAGTCAACATGCCTCTCCGGGAGCACATGGGTCACAGTGACTCTCTGGAAGGCCTGTACAGGTGCCTGGACCAACTGGTCTGAGAGTCAAGCCTAAAGTGGTGTGTGTGTTGTGTGTATCTCTGTGTCTCTGTGTGTCTGTGTCTCTGTGTGTGATGTATATGTGATATGTATGTGTGTGTCTGTGTATCTGTATGTCTGTGTCTCTGTGTGTGATGTATATGTGACATGTATGTGTGTGTGTTCATGATTTCACGGATGACTATTGAAAAAGTGTAAGGAACAGATGCTGGCTATGGAATCTAGAAACACTATAATGACACTGCTTTCCGTGGGGGATGATGAGAACAGCACACTTTGTTTCAAAATAGTTTTCCTCTTTCGTTTTAAAACACCAGGAAGAGAAGTCATTGATGTCAGTGGTGAGGACGGTACTTCCTCTGGAACAGAAGGGCAAGAGGCCAGGTGATACGTTTTCATATTTTCACGAAATAAATTTAGAAAAGTCTGGCTGGAGAGAGGGCTCAGTGGAAGAGTGCTTAAGGTGCAAACACAGCAGCCTGAGTTCAGGCCCTCAGCACCCACAGATAAAGCCATGCGTGGCCACACCCAGCCTTTAAGCCCAGAAGTGAGGGCTGAGGAGGCATGGCAGAACCTGGGGGATATTCCGGGTCCTTGCTGATTGCCAGACTAACAGAATAAACGGAGATAGTAAGTAAGTAAGTAAATGCAGCAACTAAGGCGCATGCACCACGTGGATGTACTTGGGTGCATTGAGCTGAAGGATCTCAAAGCAGCATCCTACAGTAGATCAGATGTTCAATGTGGTAAGGAATGAAAATCTCATGCCTCCAACAAAGTACGGATCCTGTCATAGAGCCTGTCTGACAGGAATAAGGTGGCCTGTTCTTGAAATGTGAATTGTATGTAGGCTGTGTGGCACCCTCCACTTCTTCCACTCACTACAAGAATGACCTTTTATGTACATCGAAGTAAAAAGGTAATTTCTTTGCAGGAAGAAAATACAGAATTTATTTGAAGAATTTGAAGGTACATTCTAGGAGATATCAGGAATTTGAGAAAATTGTTTCAACCAAAGAAGTGCAAGGCGAGGGAGGTATCGCTTGGCAGACAAGAGAGTGTGTTTACTGCCTTGTTCTCAAACAGTGTCAAATAGTATTTATTAGATTACCAACTCTCTACTTCACGTTAATTGCCAATATTGAGAACATGGCACCTGTGGTGTGGATGCTGTTATTTACTAACAGTGGGATCTTTGAAAATTAGATGTAATTATCTGTCTTCAAGGTTTTGATTCGCACAAGTGATATGTCTGTTTCTAATATCACATTTGAAGCCAGCCGGTGGTGGCACATGCCTTTAATTCCAGCACTTGGGAGGCAGAGGGAGGCAGATCTCGGTGAATTCGAGGCCAGCCTGGTCTACAAGAGCTAGTTCCATGACAGGCACCAAAGCTACACAGAGAAATCCTGTCTCGAAAAACAATCCAAACAAAATACCACATATTACTTTACTTGTTTGTATTTCAGTCCAGCTCTCTGTCTCCTCTCTCTCTCTCTTTCTCTCTCTCTCTCACTCTCTCTCCCTGTGTGTTTGTGCGTATGTGCGTGTGTGTTGCGTGTGTGTGAGTAGGGGTGGTGGCCAGCCTCCCTTAAATACCTGACCACTGTTTAGTGTGTAAAGAATGGTACATGCAGTGGGGAGCTGAAGTCAGCACTGGGACCATTGTATGCGCAGACTGAGTCCTGCTTTAAATGTCTCTGTCAGAAGTCAGTCACACAAACAGTTAAAAAAAACATTGCAATCCGAGAACGTTCTAGGAGCTCTGTAGAGGTTTCTGACAGAGAATCGATTCTGGAAACTTCAGGAATCAGGATAGGGAGGTAGCTGAGTGGGAGAGCACTCGCCTTCTATGCTTAAGGCTCTGGGTTCCATCCCCAGTACCACAGACTTATCGATCAGTGTGGTTCCCCCGTTAGAATATTCAGGGTGTCTACCCTGTCAAATTTGCCTAAAAGCTCCAATGGCTACAATAGTTACAGTATTTTCATCTGACTGTGCAATAATCTCGGAGCCTTTGGAGATCTTTGTAAACGGACTACTGTTGTGTTTTGCACAAAGCGGCCCAACAGTCCCTCAGAATGTGTCCTTGAACTGGAGCATAAATATGTACATTGATTGAATTTTACCTTTTAATGATGCCCCATGAGGAAATTGCACAGCGATTTGAAACCCTTTCTTGCCAGTTTTGCTAAGTTCCCTTCACTGTGTTTTGTCTGTAATATATAGACACTGAAGTCCAGCTCTCCAATCTCACCTCAAGGTCATAACCACTGAAATTCTTGACTGAAAGAAAGGAGGCAGATATTCTTGCCATTGACAGATTGTTTCCCTCTATTAATAGCAAGTGGTTTTCTAAGTAGAAAACTAAAGCTGGCGGAACTTTACAGTAATGGTTTCAAGAATGTGTTTCGATACAGAACCCAATAAGAACTTTCTTCAGGGCAACAGCGAAAGATTCACAGCGATCATCATGGAGTCTTCTGAAACCTTGGAGCTGAAATTTGAGGATATTCTAAAAATCCAGGGCGAGCAAAGGTACGATTGTTGCTTCTTGGTGCTGTTATCCCGGATGCTTTGACATTTGGTTAGTAAGCACGATAGCTAGAGGTTGAGGAATAGCCGTGACCCCCACGGGCCAGAAGCTCAGTAGGAGAACGTGTTCGGCTTGGCATTTCTGTATAGGGTAGACTTCTTTAGTCATGTTATAGCCTCACATCATCACCGAAGTCAGCTGCGTTTCCTAGCCATGAATTACGATGACCGTTTTTTATTTTTGTTGTTGTTTTTTTTTTGTTTGTTTGGTTGGTTGGTTTTTTCGAGACAGAGTTTCTCTGTGGTTTTTTTTTGGAGCCTGTCCTGGAACTAGCTCTTGTAGACCAGGCTGGTCTCAAACTCAGAGATCCACCTGCCTCTGCCTCCCAAGTGCTGGGATTAAAGGTGTGCGCCACCACCGCCCGGCTATGATGACCGTTTTGACACATTGCTGTTGAGTCAGTGGAACAGTATGCATCACGTGAACGTGCTGGGCACCTGGAGCTTGAAATCCTCAAAGCATTCATCCCACAGTCGGTCGAGCCTCTGTTCGGTGCCATAGAAATGAAAATCCCATGCCTCCAAAGCCTTATAGCTATCAGGAGCAGTGTTCACTGTGCTACTGTACCGAGATCCACACTGGCACAGCGTGAGGAAGAGCAAGCAGGTAGGCCACCGCAGAATTCTCTGATGGGAGCGGATGTGCATGCTCCTTGGACCTGTTCTTCAGAAAGAGAGAACTAACCACAAGTTGTGTCTGTCAGACAGACGAATATTTGTGGAATGATAGTAAAACAATAGTTCTTCCTGAGCTTTCTGGCACAAAGGCGTGGGAAGGTACTTCTCTCTCAGCAGGGAGGAGCAAATGCTGTGATGTAAAATGAAATAATCCAGTCAGCTTCCTTTTCCCTGTCTGCATAGTTTAGAGGCCATTTCCACATCCTCCACCAATAGCGTTAGTGAGGGCAAGTCAGTCGTGCTTCAAATGTACTTTCTTCCTATTGGGATGGAGTATGGCACTATTCCTTGCTATATCATTCACAGGCAGAAACTTTATCAAGAATATTCTCTTCAGATGAAGACTTTGAAAAGAAAGTTATCCGAGGATGCAGCTGAAGTCAAGAAACGTGCAAAAAAACTCGCTGTGAGTGTCAAGCAGCTTAGCTTTCAAGGAATCCATTGTGTCAGCATCAGAAGTAGCAGGGCTTCCTGCAGCAAGTCTGGAGGGAAGGGACGAGACAAGAACTTAGGGAGGCAAGCAGGGTGGTGGATGTGGTGACAAGAGACTGGCCACTGACCGTTTCCCCCTGGTTTGTTCCTTTTCCCACAGAGAGATGACAAGGTCAGTGATGGTTAGCAGCCATCATGGGGGGGGGGTAGCAGGTGAGCAGGCACTGCCTGGAGAGTGCAGGAGAAGGTATGGGATTGTATCTTAAGAGGGAGCCCTTTCTGATCCACCCAAGAAGTGCAGACACCAGGAGCAGGAGGCCCACCAGAGCCTTCTGACACAGTGACGAGGGAGGCAGAGTGAGAGCAGTCCCTGTGGCTGCGGCAGAGCAGGTGGAGGCTTAGCCTTCAGTGCTTGGAGTTCAGACCAGCCCACTCCCAGAGGTGAAGAAGGCAAGGCTTCAATCCGTGATAGCCATGGGATGACTGACTCTCCTTTAACCTGGAGATTTGAGTGAGGTTTTTATGAGTTTTGGGGCACAAATAAATGCCTGACACCGGACAGTGCCATCTTTGAGGGAATCTTCCTTCCTGGTGTAGGATGGAGCTGCCCTCCTGGAGATTCTGACTTCCAAAGTGGGGAGGCCGAGGCTGGGATGTGGAGGGAGATGGAGGCGACCCCCCCCCCGTCCAGTCGAGTGGGCAGGAGTATGGCCCCTGCATTCTGCATTCCCACCAGTTGGAACGCAGTCACGGTTCAGTCCCTTGCTAGTCACGCTCACTGGGGAAAATAATTTACCTCTGTGTCTCAGATTGCTAGGTGTGAGAGGAGAGATACTTAAGGTCCCCATCTCATGGAATTGGTTTCAAAAGACTCTTAGATGTGCATTCTTATATTGGTCCAGGACAGTATCCGACGTAAGTCTTACAGAATCCTTGCCTGTTAAGCAGGCCAGCTGTGGACTCTACTCTTACTGGCAAGAACAAAAGGGAGTGGGTTCCTATGTAGGGAGTGAGAGACACTGGGGCCATCTCAGGGTAATTTCTGTAAACACAGAGGGTTCACCAGCTATGACAGTCTCTAATGGATGGGTTTTCAAGTCTTCAGAAACTAACAGCAATATTTTAGATACTGTTACGTAGGAAAACGTTCCATTAAATGAATGAGATTCTCATCACTATGGTAATATTTTAGTATTAGATAACTTGTGTGAAGTGGTCATCGTGCTTGAAAAATTGCTAGTGATTTCTTTGTATATGTTTTGCATAAATATGATACAAAGTCGCGTTTTTGTAATATTTCTGAGTTTCCCTGTATTGTTCTTACATCTTTTACTGTCTGTGTCTCAGAATATCTTCAAGGAGCAGCAAAAATTTATTCATCAGTCTCTGGGTATTCAGAAGAAGAGAATGGAAGAATTTAAAGATCTGTGTGAACAGTACTTGGAGGTCTGTTGTACATTCTGAAAGCAACCCACACACAGGGACATTGAATACTCTGGCGTTCCTTCCATGCTTTGGCTTATTCCTTCGGAACGTTACCTGTAAACATCTTCCTGTCAACAGAGGTTTCTGTCCCGCCTGGTCCCGCAGTCATTCAGTCCCAAAGAAGCACACAGAGGCCTACATTTTATTTATAAACTGGTTGGCCTATTGGCTCAGTCTTCTCATTAACTCTCATATCTTACATCTCAACCCACAATTCTTGTCTGTGTTAGCCACATGGCTTGGGACCTTTTATCAGCGAGGCATTCTCATCTTGTTTCCTTTTGGACTGGGTCACAACTGAAGACTTGACACTTTCCTCTTCCTGGAATTCTTCTGTTTTCTTGGCCCCGCCTCTACTTCCTGCCTGGCTACTGGCCAGTCAGAGTTTTACTGAAACAGTGCAAGACCATTGTACCAGAGCATCTTCCAGCATTTTCCTCATGGTGTCATGGTTCCATGTAAACCTAAGTACAAAATGAGTTTTTACTTTTAGAGTTCACATACGGTGGGTAGAGTCCTTTGAAGCAGGAATTGCTGCCTTGGTGATTTCATCCAGAGTTGTTCGTATTGTACAGGGCATTGATGCCTTTCAGACCGTCTGTTCTTGCTTCACAGTGCATTTTCCCTTGGGTGTGTGTGTGCACTGAGGCACACGCACGTGTACGTTCCTCTGGGTGTGTGTGTGTGAAGGTCAGAAGCCAGCCGTGGGTATCTTCAGTCACTCTCCTTCATATCATTCAGGATGGCTCACTGAACCAGCAACTCGCTTGCCCCTGTGGCTGGGCTGGCTGTTCACCAGGTCACAGGGGTGGCGTGCCCAAGGGAAGAGGTCTTGCGAAATTTTATAAGCTCCCCCCCCACAGTATTTCACACAAGCATTTAAATGTGGCATGTGCTATTTCACACACTACTGAAGGCACTGTGGGGGTGGAAACCATGAGTTTTAATTTCATGGTATTCAGTGGTACACGACAAGCTACTCCAGCTCCCAAAGAAATGAGTGGCAGTCAATGAGCTCATGCCTCATGCTCTCTGTTTTCATTGGGATTCATTCTTGATTTGCGGGGAGAGGGATCCATGCTAGGTAGGCAAAGCACCCTTCCCCCGAACCCTCCGCCCCCCCCACGCCCCCCCCCCCCCGCTAATGCCACAAGGTTGAACTTTCAGCAGTGGGTTGTGGAGTGGTAACGTCTGTGTCTCTTTGGTGGGTGACGGATCTCCATGTTGCACATGCTGTATGCTTGTTTTGGAATAATGAAACCATGTCTTTTCACCACATCTACTCCCTTTTAAATATTGCTGTTCGCATTTGTAAACAAAATGACCGGGGCTGATTTCTGCCCATGTCTCTTTCACTTTAGAAACTTGTAATACTGAGGGATTCTCGGGGAGAATCCCCCATTGAAGAGCTGAGACGTCTAATAGCCACCTTGGAAACAAAACTTCTGATGCTGAATGTAAGTACTGAGCCTTTCAGGGTAAACTGGGGCTTGACGAGCACTGTTTATTTTAATATGTCCGTTTAATATGTCCTTGTGCTTCACAGCGCCAGCAAGAGAATGCTGCTGGTCAACTGTCTCTCCTGGATCTGTTATTCTCATAATACTCTGAAGAAATGAAAGTCGATACGAGGGGAGCGACTCTCTCATGGAAATTCTCTGGGAGAAGGTGCTTGTGGTTTGCGGCTTCAGCGACTACATCTTCTTGTGTTCTCCTGTTCCTAAAGATACCCCTTTCTGCTAAAACCCAAGTAAACCGAAGGATTTGTGTGACAGCAGTCCAGAGATGTCTATAGCATCCTCCAGCCCACGGGTCGTAATGGCAAGTTTTTCTTGGTAGCGTCGTAATTAATGGTTAGCAGTGCATTGGGGTCGATACAGTGGGGTCTTGTACCTCAGTATCACTTGACCAAATTAGAAGGCACAAGAGTGGTCCATCCTTGTCATCTTCAGAGAAATAGTTAAAGGAGGCACACTCTTGCCATTGTATACTGCTGTTACATTTGTTCAGTCATGGAGCCTATGGGAATGACGATAACCCTGCAAAGGGAATGCGTCCTGTAGACTTGAAAAGACTGTGCCCCAGAAGTAGTGAAATTGGTAGAATTCATTAGAACTCCTGAAGAAAAAAAGATGTAAGTATTGTGACGAGTATGTGAAAATGTCACTTCCCGACAAAATTTATAAGGTCTTTCAATGCAATGTGGTCTGCTACCTGATGTCAACTGCCTGTCACATTAAGAGTTGATCCTTAGTATGCCTATAGCTCACTTCCTCGTGGTTTATGTATTTCCTCCTTTGTATGGATAGCGGTAACTGAGAATGTTTTGTGATTCAAATTTATTGTGCATGTAGTATGTGAACATCAGTGATAGACAAGGTCTTCTGTACACTTAAGACTCTTATCCTGTGGTGTCCTTCATATGTGTGTGTGTGTGTGTGTATACATACATACATATATATACATATATATACATATATATATACATACATACATACATACTCCATGGGAAATCATTACTTGGAAACATTTGGTTTAATAAATATGGAATTGTTTCAGACTTGCTGGTATGAGTCATGTAATTGCACTCCCTTCCCAACGTTTCATGCCCTTTTAAACAAAAATGGTCCCATGCTAACTCATGTTTCTGCATGGGGCCTCTCCTCGTCCTGACCACTTGTCTCATTGTGTCCTGTGATGCAGAAGCATTAAAAACAAGTGTGTGTTCGGCATCTCTCATTTTCTACAAGCAGAATTCATTTCTCCACAGTCAATGAGAGAACTTCCCCTCTGGCCAGAATCATGGTACTTCCTAAACTGTGAATCATCTAGGGGAACTTCCCCCTTTGTTCAAAATATCTGTGATCGTATGGACCTTCAGTAATGCTTCCAGCACTGAATATCTCCTACTTGAGATATTCTATCAGTAGGAGATGAAAAATACATTTCCCTATCATTGAATCTTGTATTATTCGAGTGTGTACTCCTGCGTGTATGAGAGAGAGACAGAGAAACAGAAAGAGACAGAGAGGGATGGAGAGAGGGAAAGAGAGAATATTTTGGTATGTGGTACATGTGTAAATGTGTTCCTATGTGTAGCACGTGTGTGTGAATACACGTGTATGGAGTATGCAGGTTTATGCATAAATCTTTTAGTATGCAGTACATGTGTAAATGTGTTCCTATGTGTAGCACATGTGTGTGTGAATACACGTGTATGGAGTATGCAGGTTTATGCATAAATCTTTTAGTATGCACTACATGTGTAGATGTGTTCCTATGTGTAGCACATGTGTGTGTGAATAGACGTGTATGGAGTATGCAGGTTTATGCATAAATCCTTTAGTATGCAGTACATGTGTAAATGTGTTCCTATGTGTAGCACATGTGTGTGTGAATACACGTGTATGGAGTATGCAGGTTTATGCATAAAACTTTTAGTATGCAGTACATGTGTAAATGTTCATATGTGTGGCACACCTGTGTGTGAGTGCATGTATGCATCTCTGCATGTTTTCAGATGTGTGTAAATCATTTGGTATGTGCTTCATATATATGTGTTCTATGTGTAGACACACTTGTTTTTGAATGCATGTGTCCACCTCTGTGTATGTTTGCAAGTGTAAATCTTTTGATATGTGGTTCATATATATGTGTTCATATGTGTAGCACACATGTGTGGATATGTGTGTGAGAGAGTGTGCAGATCTTTTGGTATGTGGTACGTATGTTTATGTGATCATAGGTGTAAGTGGAGACTTCACGTTCATTTCCTGGCCAACCAGACCCAAATAGTCACAACAAAAACTTTATTAATTACAACACAGTTTTGCCGACGGCCCAGGCATATTCCTAGCTATGTCTTACATCCTAAATTAACCCATTTCTACTCATCTGTGTATCACCACGAGGCTGTGGCTTACCGGTAAGTTTCCGGTGTCTGTCTTTTTTGGCAGGTGCATGGCATCTGCCTGACTCTGCCGTCTTTCTCCCTGCATTCATTTTAAATTTCCCACCTAACTTTGTACTGCCCTGCCATTGACCAAAGAAGCTTCTTTATTAACCAACGGTAGTAAAACCTATTCATAGCATACAGAGGGGAATCCCACAACACATGTGTGTAGAACTCATGTGCGTGAATGCATGTGCACGCATGCGTGCGTGTGTTCACAACTGCATGTGCATATGCTGGCAGATATGATTTTGCATGTAGAAGCCATACATACTCCAGGCACCCACCTAACTTATTTTGACACAGGGTAATGCTGTGACCGTGGGGCTCATTGATTGCTCTAGAGCGTTAGGCCATTGAGTGCCAGGATTCTACCCTGTCTCTCTTCTTCAGTGCTGGTGTTATAGACACTCACCGTTGGCCTTAGATGTGGTATGTGTACGTATCTGTGCATGTGTATGTATGTGTATATGTATGTATGTGCAAATATGTTCGTTCAGGTTCCCAAGGAGGGTGTCAGACCCCACAGAGGGGGAGTTATCAGTCACCTGACAGGGTTCCTGGGATTTGAACTCGGGTCTTCTGGAAGAGCAACAAGTGCTCTTAAACACCGAGCCGTCTCTACATCACCTTGTGCTGAGGTTTTCAAAGGTTCTGGAGATCTGAACACATCTGGGCTATTTGGTATCTCTGGTCCTGGTTGTAGGAGCCTGATATGGCCTGGTCCAACAGATAGTGAAGATCACCAGGCTATTAATCACCTCCAATCCCCAGCCTTCTGGATGGAAGAACAGGTCTCACATCTTTTCCGTTGAGAAGACATTACTGCATGCTTAACGTTCCTGGTTTCCCAGGAGATCTGTGGGCACAAGGATCTTCCTGCTCCCCACAGACTGGGACACTGTGATTGGAGCTGAGATGTGACACAGGAGACAGACCCACATTTGCAAAGTGTAGATGCCACACATTGAAATAATGAGAACTGTCACAGAATGTGTTCTGTATGCATCATCAGTGTGGACAAGGAACGGATAAAATTTCTGAGTTCAAAGCCTACGAAACGAATATGTACATGGAACTGGGGAGATGGCTCAGCAGGTAAAATGCTTGCTGAATTAGCATGAAGACCTGAGTTCAGATCCCCAGAACCATTGAAAACCTCGGCACAGGGTGCTGTAGAGACAGCTCGGTGTTTAAGAGCACTTGTTGCTCTTCCAGAAGACCGGAGTTCAAATCCCAGGAACCCTGTCAGGTGTCCCAAGACTGACTGATAACTCCCCCACTGGGGGGTCAGACACCCTCCACGGGAACCTGAACGAACACATTTGCACATACATACATGGACACATACACACACGCACAGTTACACACACATACCACATCTCAGGCTAACGGTGAGTGTCTGTAACACCAGCACTTGAGAAGAGAGAAAAATTTGTGAGATGTAGCATCTGAGAGCAGGGAGAAGGTAGCAGTATGGCGAGGCTGCACACCATCCATGCACATGTGTACGTGGGATGAAATGGCACCACAGATGTCATTCATTTCTAACACTAACGTTACTGACCATAAAATTAATGATGGGCAAGGATCATGGCTCAGTGGGTTAGGTTTTCCCATGCAAACCTGAGAACCTGAGTTCAGATCACCAGCGCCCACGGAAAATCCAGGCACAGCAATACTCTTAAACCCTGGAGCCGGCATGTCTGGCGTGGAGGACAGATTGCTGGATCCATCCGCAAAGCTCTCTGGCCACTCCGCCTGACAAAATCAGTGAGTTTCATGTTCACTGAGAGACTGTGTCTTAAAAGATAAGGTAAATCTGCAGCCAACTAAGCTGCACGGGAGGTCCCCTTTCTCAGCGGGGCGCGCTGTGCAACGGTTGCCAGCAGCTTCTCACTGGGGCCTGGTGTGCAATGCTTGCCAACAGCACACTCGTTCGGAGTGACCTCACCCTGTTGCCTGTATGGGCTCCCCCAAGGGACCTTGGAGACAATCTTCTGAAGGCTCTTCGAGCTCTGACCTCAATGTCGCCTCCAATCTAGGCCCCAGACAGGTATTCGCTGTGCCCTAGGGAAGCCTCAGGTCACCACGGCCAGGGGTCTCACTGTCCAGGCCATCACGTCCACCTGAATCATGCCTCAGAATAAGGAACATCGGATGGAGGCCCTACGTAAAGCCAAGTTCAAGCTCTCCGTGCTGCCAGAGGCAAGTGGTGTTATTAAGCCCCTTCCTCCCACTTTCTTGCCCTGGTCGTCCTCACTGAGTTCTACTTTGTCTGTCTCTCTCAAAGAGGTGAGGCTTCACTAAACTGAATGTAGATTGATCTGAAGGACACAGTCGCTGAGAAGTGACTCGTTCCTGATGGCCGAGGGGTCAGCTGCATCACCAATCCTGGTCCCACGGGCATTGGCGGGCCCCGCACTCCTCGGGGCTTCTACTGTGGTGCTACCCTCTACCCTACTAAATCATGTTCAGTAATAAATATCACATCCTGTCTGGGAAAAGAGGGGTTACAGATGATACGCAGTGTCAGCCTTTGCCCTACACAGTCACACACACGGCAGGGGTGAGGGTGAAACACAAGAGGAGGAAGGGAATACTAGGGAGGGAGAGGAGGGATGGAGGGAGGGAAGAGGGAGAGAAGAGGGAGGGAGGAGGGATGGAGAGAGGGAAGAGGGATGGAGGGATGGAGGGATGTATGTGGTAGTAAAGTCAATGGGCTAGTAAGATGGCTGAACAGGCACGTTCCACCAGGCCTGATGAGTTGGGTCCAATCTCCAGGTCCGACAACTTCAGGACTCACTCCCAAGGTCTATCCTCTGTCCTATCTGTGTACGTGTGCGTGTGCGTGCACACACACACACGTAACATTTTTGTAAAAAAGAAAAAAATCCATCAGGTTGGCCTTCAAAGGAAGACTAGAATTCACCATGAAAATTTGGGACAAAGAGTGGTAGGCAGAGCCACAGGACGGGAAGGACAGGAGAATGTGATCCTCCTTCCTCTCTCCCCTCCCAGAAGGCTTTTGTTCTCCATCATAGATTCATTTCTGTAATCTACACAAAGAATAGGCTTAGCTCACAAACTCCGGGTAAAAGGTCAAGCAATTTCAAGTGTGCTGAACAGGGCTGGAGAGATGACTCCATGGTTGAGAGCTCCAGCTGTGGTTCCAGAAGACTGGGATTCAGCTAGCCACCGCCGACTTTGGGTAGCTCACAACCCCCTGTAACTCAAGCCCTAGGGGAACTGAGCCTAAAGTCTGACCTTCCTGGTACTGACACACACTGGGAATATGCTCGCAAAGACTCAACAAGGAAGATAAATGTCAAATGTACTGAACACAGATTCTCGGGATTCCTTCAAAAGATACAGCACAGGACAAGAGTAAGAGAATGACACAAGAATCAGACAAACACACACGCACGCACACGCAGAACTACGTGAGTAAAATTAAACTCTAAAGAGAACACTAGAAAATGCTCGTGGAAACACCCACCGAAAATACTGAAACTGTAAGTGCCTATGCACACACTCACAGATAAAATATTTTTGACCAAAGGGAAGGGCAGGGATCTTCCAGCCAGTGTTGAATAATGCCAGAAATGAGTCTGGATGTCTTTGGGAAAAGCCAGAGCCCCACTGCAAGCTCTAAGCCAACACGTGAAGATCTGGCTCTGCCTCGGGAACCGTGTTAACAGTCTAGCGCATCTGAGCACAAAACTACAGAGTTGTGCTCTACTGAACGTCTGAGTGAGCAGGTGGGGCTGGTTTTCCATTTGCAATGCAGTTGGCTCTGTGACCTCATGAATGGATGAAAGCAAGCACGGAAAGGCGGATCCCACCGTTATTTATTTCTTCCTGAAATAAGCAAGGTAACATTCACTTTGGGCAGGTGACAGAGAACCAAATCAGCCTGTCGTAGAATCAAATGACATTGGCTTCCTGAATGTAACTGGCCCTGCTGGGGAGAATGTCAGGGTCAGGAGGGTCCACACTTAAATGTTGCTACTCACAGAACTGTTGGGGTTCACTTCATGGTCAACAGAGTCTCAGTCTTATTTCTAACCGACAAAGTAAAGAGAAAGGAGCTGCACTGACTACTACTAACACCCTCTGGGCACGGCTATTGCTCCCTGTGCCTCCTCCAGGTGAGCTTCAGAAGGTTTCTTCACAGCTGTAAGGACCAGGGACTGAAGGTACGTTTCAACTACCGACACATCCTGCTCTTGCTGTGGGAAAACGGAGAGTTAGGGGATCATTGTTCCATCTCTGCCCTTAGGAAGCCATTCCGAGGCACACAGCATCACAGACCCACGACTTACACTTTCCATGATAACTCTGTCCTGCGCCTTGGAGATTTGTTTCTTCACTTCACTTTCTTCGCCACCAATGAGAGTTTTGCCATGTTCATGCAAGTCCTTGGCTTTCTGAAACAAACAAACGAACAAATCTCCACTCGAGTCTGGCTTGACACCTCACCTCATGTAATTTTAAAAGAACCGACTTTGCATAGCCAAAGGATGCTTGTTAGGAATTCAGAGTAAGAACAGTGGCTACTTCAGCACATCTAAAGAGTTACTCCACTTCAGGAAACCTTCCAGTCCCCCATTTTAAGGTGGTATCATTGTGGGACAAGAAGAGCAAAGGGACTTATCTGGAAAATGGGTGGAGATATGTTAAAGGCCTCACGTGGGGCAGACCTGGGAGGCCAGGCATGGGCCCACATTGGAGACTCCCCAAGGATTCCCACACTGGACACCCCCAAGGCTGCCCAGAGGAAGGAGCCATTTGCCATGCCCATAGAATGTGATTTTCACCGAAGAACACACAGTGTGCAATCCCACGACCCTTCGGTCTAAGGAAAGCTGAAGCCAGGACTCAAATCCCTCTGTTCTCTCAAAGGACACTGCAGGGGTGGACACAGAGGAGAAAGAAGTGTGTCGCCCTCTGTCCAGAAAAGGGCAAAACGCCGGTCCAGTCCCTGCCCTATTCCCAGGGTCCAGAGCAGCTTAGGAACAGATGACCTGCACACTAGCTGAACACAGGTATGGAAGGGGAGCTTGCTGGGCTGGCGGCTGAAGAGGACACAGATGGCGACTGCAAGCAGTAGAAACATTAGGGAAGACAGCGCACATGGTGCTTTCTGGGCACAAAACAGAAGCAAAGCATGGGTAGGGAATGGGAGTCACTTCAGGAGAAGCTGGTACTCTGGGAGGGAAGACGGGGAGACAGAAGCAAGCAGCCAGTGAAGCTTTCAAGAAGGTGTGGGTGGTGTGTGTGTGTGTGTGTGTGTGTGTGTGTGTATGTTAGAGGGTGTTGTGCGGAGGACACAGGAAACAGAGAGAACAAAGCAAGAAGGCCACCGGGAAATCTGGGAGAGGGAAAGGCCGTGTTTCAGGACAACAGTCTCTCAGAGGCAGAACTGAGGACTAGGAAAGGAGGGAAGCCTGGGTGGAGAAGCAGAGGGAGAGCGAGAAGAGCGAGCACAGGGCAGAAGGGACCACCTGGGAAGCCAGAGAAACCCAGTCACAAGGCTCCCTCTGAGCTACTGCTGCTGCTCACACTGAGCACCCACAGTTAGAAGGGAGCCTTTCTGGGTGGCTCTTCCAACAGGCTCCCAGGCAGTACTCAGCTGCATTAGAGCTGCATGTTCCCTTTCTTAAGCTCTTCCTAAAGGCCTAGATGTATGTAGGTGGCTCTCAAGGTCTTGAATACTAACTTATATTTCTGCGTGCATGGGGGTGCAGGAGAGTGTGCATGCACATGTGTCTGAGTATGGCGACCAGAGGTCATAACAAATTCAAAGTGATTTCCTTCACGTGTACCTGTCTGCAAGCATACGTGTGCACTCGGGAACACCTGCGCCTTCCAGAACCCCTCACCACATCAAGTTTTGAGGCAGGGTCTCTCACGAAACACGAGGCTTTACAGTTTGACTGTTCTGGTGGTCCCACAAGCCCCAGGGATCCTTTTGTCTCTACCCTCTCCACTCTGGGCTTATAGGCACATTCCTGGAGTACACGGGGGTGCTAGGAATATTCACTAGGGTACCAACAGGGGTACTCACACTTGCTCAGAGAAGACAGACCTAGCTTCTCGCCAGCATCCTGAAAACATTCAATTTACTATGACACATGGAGCACTTTAGATAGGGCATCTGAGTCGGGTCTGAGGAGAGATCTTTCACAGAGCATTTTAATGAGAGCATCAAAAAGAATTCCCACTGAAGGGCTGCTTCAATCCCTGGATATACAGAGGTCACTTAGGACCTGGAGCTTCAGCAAGGGTAGAACTGCCAGCTCGCAGTTCAAAGAGGATTAACCCTCTACCAGTTTTTTTCATTTCCCACATCTCTTGGGGAGATGCTGAAACGCATGACCACCAACACTGGAGAACAATGCTAATGTCGGAAGACTATAAATGTATGAAAGAAAATAAAAGCTACCCTTGCCCATTGTGTATTTCACTGATCTGTCCAATCCAAACAGTCAGAGAAAACCAGAAGGATCCCCAGACGTGCCAATCTCCATCGCAATGTCACCGGAGGTCCATAACTCATCACTGCGATGCACTGTGATCCTCTCTAAGCAGAGCTCTCGTCACCAGCTCCTGTGCTAGAAAGCTGCCCCCGACACTGTCATCGGCTTCCCAGGTCAAACAAACCTTAGCATCGCTCCTAGGTGTGGGGAAAATTTTCCCAAGAGAGTGTGATCATGCTCTGCAAAACTAATTACTTCTCCCACAAGCTGAGAAAGGGCCAATCTGTCTTCTCCTTTTATAGACACGTGGCATGGCATAGGGGTGTGTTCTGTTGACAAGTGCAATCTACCAGACCTTCAAAAATGTGTCACGTAAATCTTTAGCGTTTCCAATCGTAGTTTCGTGATCCCCTATAGCTTTCTGTAAAATCTTCATCTGCTTCCAAGTTATAAGCTGAAACGTAGGAGAATAATGACAAAATGTCAGTACAACTGAACATCCAACCCTGCTGCCAGTCACAGAAATCGCTTCCCGTGATGTTTTGTGTGCTGACATTTCAAGAACGCGTTTGAAGACATGCCCTTCAGTGCCAAAAGCAACATAACAAGACCTGACCTGTCACAGAGGGAGATAGTCCGTCTAGCTGGTGCAAAAATACTATAAAATCGTTATTCAGTTTGAAATTAACATAAGCCCCACCTCATCTGTGGATTCCCTCCTCACTCGCCAAAATTAAGCACAAAACGTTCCTTTGTTTATTCACAAAGTATTTTGAAGACACCGAGGGCACGGACTAGCTTCCAAGGAATCCCTTCTCCCAACCCTCCCCCCCCCCCCAAAAGTTCTTCATCAATCAGTCATTCCCCGGAGTGTGACATCATCCCATCAACTGTATTATCGACCTAATAAGAAGGGCAGGGAAGACGAATAGCAAACATACTGCAGCTCCTGTGGTCAAACATTCCACAGCAACATGTCAAAAACTGCAAGCACTCGATACACAAAGTATAGAAAGGCAGGGATTGTTCACGGCTCTGCTTTCACCCTCCTAGGAAACTGAGGCAGGGAGGTGACTCATTTTCTGAGTTTTCATGAGGAGCAAGCAGCAGGACTATGGCTGCATGGCAATCAGTGGGGTCCGGAGAACATGCTCCTCACCGCCAGACTGGAATCTGTCTCCATCTCCCTCAGATTCCAGGCTCTGCTTCCCTACTTTTGGAAGTCAGCATCTTTGGGAGTACCGCCCTGTCCTCCATCAGGATGAAAGACTCCTCAAAGACAGCACTAGTCTGTGTCCATGAACACTTAGCTACCTCTGAACGCTAAGCCTCCACCTGCTCTGCCACAGCCACAGGCACTGCTCTCACTCTGCCTCCCTCGTCACTGTGTCAGAAGTCTACCTGGGACCGCACCCTCACCCTGTCCTGCACCTTTGGCATCTGCACTGCACGGATGGTATAGCTTTCCCTCTGAGCACCCAAGCCCATACCTTCTCCTGCGCTCTCCAAGCAGTGCCTACTCCGCCTCCCTCCTATGCTGGCTCCTCAGCCATGACCACACCACCCCTCCACAGAAAAAGAAGCAAGCTGGAGAGGACGGCCAGTCTCTCGGGGACACAAGCACCACCCTCCCTGTCTCCCGATGCTCATGTCCCGTCCTGTCCTGTCGGGTCCCTTTCCGTGGCGATATGCAGCATCAAAGCATCAAAGCCCCGCCACTTCGGAAACAGACAAGGTGGCTCTATTCCAAGCTAAGAGCGACACTCACAGCGAGGTGATCTTCTTGCTTCCTTGAACTCTCCACATCGTCCAGCCACCCCTGATGCAGCGACTCAAACATCTGGGAGTGCATGGCGTGAAGCTCTTGCCTGTGAAACACAGTCACAATTACTGAGCACTGTCACGCTGTGTGAGGCTACGGCAAGGACGCATGCACACACTTCACATTTTGAGACAAGAGCCAGGCGCAAAAGAGAAAGGGGGCATGAATTAAATTGTCTCCTGAGAGGCGGAAATATCACTCTCGTCCCAGAAGAACTTGTCTTAATTTGCTACCGGTGTCATCACTTTGTGCGTCTTCCCTCTCGCACGCCGAGGATGCTCGGAGGCATACGTTTCCCAAGATTGCATTTCCGGCTTAAAATTAGATTCATCTTCCCTTCCCCTTATGGAGTAACCTAGATATCCTGAAAGCCCAAGTCCGTGTACTGAAGGCAACATACCCTTCATCTTCTCGGAGTCACATACACAAAGAGTGCACAGAACCATTTCCCCACACGGGGACGACGATTTACCAAAGAGAGCGCCGATGGCACATCCTAAAAGGTACAGTTTTGAGGACCACAGAGGCCTGGCCTTCCTCACAGGACATTATCTGTATTGTCATCTGACCGGTGAGGAACTGTTCTCTTACCAGTCCTGCTGCAGCTAACACACCTGAGCGGCATAAACGAGGGGGGCGGTCCTCCAGCTATGGACAGGACTAGCTCACAGAGAAAATGCAGTGCTACCTAGGTCCCATTAGCGACTCCACTCAGCACAGTGTCACAATGGCAGGCGGGAGTGACTTTGGAAGGAAGAGCGAAAGCGGTACAGGTTTCCTTTACAGAGGGTCGGTCACAACTTTACCTTGACTTCTGCTGCGCTTTGAAAATACTGTGGAGGTTTGCATTCAGGATTCTGAAAGAGGCATGTATATCCTTTTCAAACTGCTTCCTCTTTGCCAGGAAGGACCGGGTAATGTCCCCTAGTCGACAAAGGAAATGGTATCACTTTAAATCAAGTATCCACAGGAAGAGGCGCTCTTTCATCCCTGACATACCACCTACACGGTAACAGGAAGGAGTATGTACAGATCTGGTGTTCATTTTGTTCTTTGTTCTATTTTTCTTTTCTTAAATTTTAGACCGCCTCTTGCGCAGCCCAGGCCGGTCTCAAACCTGAGAGGTAAGCGAGCACGACCTCCAGTTCTGGTTTCTCCCGCCTCTACCTCCTCTGTGCTAGCAATACAGAAACGGGGGCATCGTGCTTTGACGAGTGACCACCACTGAACTGACAAACCGTTTTCTGGGAACCTCAAAAACCAAGCAGTTCATTTGTACCACAAAGAAGGAATGCTGTCGGACATCCTTGCTTGCATGAACTGACTCTATACACCGACAAAGAATTGACGATGTCTCTCTTGTAATGCTGTTTTAGGGTCACCTACACAAGTAATAAAAAAAAGCTGTCTCAGCTTGAGGGGCGTGTGGTACTCTGACTTGGTTACCGTGGACGACAGACCACAAGCTAGTGTGGCATGCGTGATGCTGATGTTCGTTCGCACGCCATGACACTCTTCTTGCCGGGCCACGGCCTGGCTGCCTTCACCCTTCCCTGACAGGCTCACGGGTGTGTACGGCCTAAATGCTGCTCTCCAAGCCCTTCTTGGGCAGGGGTTCCTGGAGGAGGGCAACTTTGGAAAGCCAGAAAAGTGACTTAATTCAGAAGGTGAAAAACAGCTGCCGAAATGCCACATACCATTCATGCAGTAAGATAAAAAGCAGAGATCAACCTGCTTGCCCATCATCTCCAGTGCAATGCAGGAAGCAGGACACTCTCCCCCCCCCATCTCCCCGCCTCAGTGACAGCTGCAACATCCCCCTGTTCAGAGCAGCTAGTGAAAAGTTAAGCTAAAGGTAGCCCCTAGACGACAATGGCAATTTACTCTTCCAAAAATTAATAATAATGATGATAAAAATCCATCCCCTGAGCGACAGAACTGTTAACAGACTCCTGTTGTCCTGTTGACAGGCGACCACGTTCTCACCACGCTTGAGTTGTAGGGTCGGAAAGAAAGCTCCTGGACTAGCAAGACCTGCTCAAACACACCTTTGAAATCCCGTATCCTCTTCTGAACAGGCTCCCTGTGGAAAATGCACACAAGAATCCTTAACTGAGGACAAACATCCTAACTTCGCTCTGAAGGAAAGGCAGGCGAGGCACGCGATTTCGGAGAGACCAGCGCTCATGTGAGGCAAAGTCGGATTTGCCTCTCCCGGGTCATTGTTCTTACTCCTTTACTCAGGTTTTCACAGGGAACCAAAGAGCTCACTGCAGATACATATGGGCACACGGTTAAGGGTTACTTACTGGAGCGTGGGTGACTCAAAGTCAGCCATATCCCCAGGAAACCAACCTCAGGCTGGGTGCTGGATGACTCAGGAAAACTGCATCCCTGGCCTTCCCAGCCCAACTGCACTGGGCTCCACAAAGAGTCTCCTCTCTGCAAGCAGCGGCTTTGTGTTATGTTGTGACAGCCTAGGGGTTGGTATACTACATGCTGACCGGAGCCCATTCACTGTACAGCACTGACGGGTTTCATAGAGGTGTGCCCAGCCGTCTTTCGTGAACTACAGCCGTATTCACTCTCCTCCATCCTCAATCCCCTCCCGCTACTTACTCCTCCTCTATTACCCAGCAGTGTCTCTTCAACCTTCATGCCACGTGACCACACTCCACCTCCAGAGTCGGCCTCCACTCCTCAAACCTTCCCCTCTATTGGCCATTGCCTGCCTCTCCCCAGTCTCCCTTCGGAGTTCGGGTGATATCATTTTATGGACCTATTTATAATCTGGGATCCTCAAATGAGAGAAAACAGCTGACTGTCGTCTCTGGTGCTGGCTTATTTCACGAAACACCAAACTCTCCGTTTGTAGCCGTCTCCCAGAAAAGGGCAGAAGTTTCTGCAGAAAACAACACTGAAACTACTTCCTGGGTCAGGCCAAAGTTGCTTTAAGACATCACCTGGCCTCCTGCACGTTTGATCCTGAGGAACAGCTGCCCATCTCACTGGTATCAGCCGCCGGATTGTTTGCTGCACCGAGAAGAAAGGAAAAACCTTTGTGAATGAAGTGTGCTGTTCTCATGGTCCCACGTGGGAAACAGCTTCAGTCTGGGGTCCACAGAGTCCATCGCCGAGGGCAGTTTTAAAGTACTCTTCCAGGAACTCATGACCCACCCCAGTCCCACCCAGGTGAAATTCAACTAGGCCTGAGTCTGGGGACAGCAGGTACTTGTGTTTGTACAAGCCTTGCAAGGAAAACCACCGTGGCCCACGGGTTCTTCAGAGGCCTGTTGGCCAAGGCCAACTCCCTTGCACCCCAGCCACGGGGAAGAACATCGGGTGGGGACAGAAACCCAGAGCGTGCTTGAGAATCACTTCTCAGCACGCGAATCCCCACACCCACACCTGGAACTCCGGGGAAAGACCCGGTGAGTACTAGGCCACCCCGGTGCTCCACCCGTCGAGGAGTAGCAGAATGTCCCCTCTCGGTTAGGATCCCCCCACCCATATGCCCCATATCAGTTGTTACCGGGGGTGACTCGACCTGGGTTCTGCAAGTCATCTGGTGGGAGATTCTGATCAACCCTAGGGCGCTTGGCACTTCTCTCTGTATGTTTCTGCTCCTTGCTTGACATGGCTGGGGCTCTGCGGGGCTGGGGACGACTCCTGAAATGTTGGTGCACACAGACAGTAAAGACACCGAGAAGAATGTCGTGGTCGCCATGGAAACAGGGACCCGGACTGCACAGGCTGTGGCCATGAGTCCTGGCACTCTCTGTGCTGCAGCCAAGAGGAGGTAGGAGGATGACACCGATATCCCGCAACATCCAATCACATTCTGTCCCAATTTTCTGTCTGAATGCAGAGCTCTCCACAGCCCTGTAGCCCTCAGTCTCGGCCCTTTCTGCTGACTTCTTGGCCCCAGGATAGGACTGCTTGGGCTGGCCCCAAACCAAGTGGCCATTAACCCAGACACCAGCCCACTGACGGCCAATGGGGTCACTGGAGCCAAGTCCCTGCACTTCACGCTTGAGTCCTGCTGAACACTCAGCTGAAATCCCTACCCACTCTGAGTCTGCATGTCTCAGAAGCAACACATGGACTCCAACATCCTTGAAGGACCCAATGGAGGCAAATGCAGAGGTTCGCCAATATACCCTCGCACAGGGAGTGACACACAGCCTGTAAGCGGGCATGAGGCCCCTGTGCTCACAGACAAGCACTATGGGAACTAGGAACGGTAAGCACCCAGGCTAGTCTCGTCAACAGAAGGGATGCCTACGTCTGTTTTCCAACCAGAAGACCTGGAGAGGATGCTGTTAACAGCCTGGTGATCTGTGCTGCCTGCAGAGCCAGGCCACACCCGGATCTCCCAGATTATTATGTTTGACTCTCCCTCCCTAGACCTTCACCTTTAGTTTGGTTTCTCGGTCAACAGAGCCCATCCTTAGGGGAGATGGCCCATGGACGTTACGGCCTGGTGACCTCAACGCTATCCGCGTGACTGAGCCACACCAGACCCCAGGTCCCTAAGCTATAGAACCCATCTTCGTGGTAGAGGTCACATGTACGTTGCAAGAGAGTTTCTATGTAGTCAGGCCTCCATATTCATTCTGCACATGTTACTGAGATCATCGTTACCAAGAATTTTTTCCCCCAAATTGTGCTTTATTTAATCGTGTCAAAAACAACCCGCCTGGGGTCAGCCTCTAGAAGTTTGAACCAACATCTGCTAAATAACTAAGGTATTTGCACACAGATTTCATCTTGATCTCGTGGGGATCGTTACTCTTTTCACTGTGGCATTTGTAGGGAGCCCCATGACGATCCACACCCCTCTGTGATGAAGTGCAGCCCCCGGGGGCCCTTCTATTTGCCCCTCGACAAGTCACCTCACAGGCCAAGTTTGGATCTTCCAGGCACAAGCCTGATCACCTCCGCACACTCTGACACAGTTTCTCTTAGAATAAGCAGTCACCCACCAAGAGGAGCCTACTCCAAGACCTTTCCCTCAGAAACCTCTTTCTCTTTAGAGGAAGGTAACACCTAGACATTGCCTGCCTCCACAAGCATGCTTTCCTACTGGCTGGAACAACTCCTATGCATGAGAGATGCCTCGCATGTGGGCCCAGCTGGTGCACAGACATGAGGAGAGTGTGTGTGTTTGTCTGTGTGTGTGCGTGCGTGTGAGTGTGTGTGTGTGTGTGTGGCAGAATGGGGGTGGGGTAGTGCCTGGCGTGTGTGGTAGGTGATACAGCACCAAGTACTGTGGATCCAGGCTGACTCTGATTTTGGAACCACCAGATCTTCAGAAGAGGGACCCACCCAGATAACGTGACCACACTTCAGCCACATTTCCCTGAGAGTTCTCTTCCCTTGGGAAGCTTGTCCCACCTGAGTGGGCCCCACATCCCCGAATGGGATGATGTGTGATCAGGTGGAGAAGCATGCAGGCATGCATGGATGAGCCTGCTGCAAGGAGCTAAAGGACTAGACCCATGCAAGTAAGGAAGCTTGTGTGTTGACCTGGACTTGAAGGTGCACACGACTGGTCCGGGAACTGCAGTGACGGGGGCTCGAAGGGACAGGACTTCCTTCACCAGAACACATGCTGTCCTGCCCACTCCTTCAGGGCCCTGCGGTCCTGACAGAGCTTTCTCAGATCTCCCCTCTGTCCTTGATTGCAGTCTGATGCAGAAGGGAGGCTCCAGACATCACCTCAAGGGCCACCATGGTGGGCCCTAGTGACCAGTCACTCGCCAAGGTGGACCTGCTTCACCACCATCCTCTGAGACTGTCCTTCCACTCGAGGGGGATCACACCTAGTTCGTCCTCACTTCCTGAACCTAAGAATCCCTGATTCTGGAAGAGCGGAAAGGAGGGTAGGCAAGGGTCTAACCTAGGCTCTTCCACTTCTATGGTAAGGTTCACCTAGAAATCATGTCTAGGGACTCTGGGCTTGCAGTCACACATGGCTGAAACGGGACCCCACTATCGAGGGTGGGAAAGGCCCAGAGCACCTCTTCTTCTCGGTGTGCCCGCCCGTCTAGCTCTCTGCCCTGGACCAATCTGGAAAATGCCCAAGAGGTACAAAAGGTGCCTCCTGGAAGGTCCCTAGTCCCTCCAGCAGCAGGCAAAACTGCCCTGCCCAGTGCCCTCAGGCCGTGGGGCCCCAGCACAGCTTTCTCAGACTGCTCAATCTGGCCTCTTCCAGTCACATTCAGAAGCGAGGCTCTGGACATCACGGGCTCTCCTGGGGCCCCATACCTCGTCACAAACCTAGGAGGACAGGATTCACGTTGATCCCCACAGACCCTCCTTACCCACGAAGGTGCGTCACACCTAGCTAGGCCCACGGGGCAATGACACATACGTGACTTGAGTGTTGGGGTGGCACACGCGTGTCCCGGAATAGAGCGGATTAAGGCTTGCGAGAACCTGAACACCCACCGCCCCTTTCACCTAGGCCCGCCCTCCACGGATGTCCCGGAGGACATCGGAAGTGCCCAGAGACCTCGGAACGGGCCATGGGGAGGTCCCTAAGTCTTTCCCCAAGCACCCCTGTTTCTGGTCCGCTCTTCTCAGTCCCGCGTCCCTCACAAAGCATTCCTAGACTTTCCTCCGGGAACCTGGGCCATGAGGAGAGGAGATGTGGTGTGGAATTCAGGAGCCAGGCACCAACCACCTCAGGGAAGATCCTGGGTCCTAACACCTGGTCACTCACCTAGAGGAATGGCCTCGGGAGGGCGACCCGAAACCCGGCTTCCCCTCGGCAGTGGTCACAGCCAGTTAGTTCTCACTTCCGGTAAATCGTCGGCCTCTGTGGAAAAGCGTGGGCGCGTGAGCATGCGTGCTCCTGTCCAATGTCTTTAGGCCCGCCCACAACCACGCACAAGCACGTATGCACGCAGGCATGCACACACGTATGCACGCGTCGAGGGGAAATTTCCCTTTAAGGCTCGGGAGGACCTTAAACACCCACACTCGTGTTTTGACTCAGCACAACTGTGGACCTGTGGACCCGGATGAATGTCTCACTGGCCCAGACATCAGAAAGGGCCATGTGGTAGGTCCCTGGTCCTTTGTGAGCACACATATCGTCCCGCCCACTCTTCTCAGTCCCTGCTTCCTATCAGAGCTTTCCACACAGCCCTTCCAGGCCTCCTCCACTCCACTGGGGAATTTGGGCTCAGGACGTCATCTCAGAGACTAACCTGGGTTTCAGTAACTACTCACTCACCCAGAGGGACGCAGCTCTCCACAATCCTCAGACTCCCTTTTAGCTCTTGGTCCTCCGGGTGGGCGAGGGAGGGGCCGGCATCCCAGGTCGGCCTCACTATGGGGAAGTGTTCTACCTCTATAGAAAACCATGTCAGCATATGTGAGCCAGGCTGGCGCTGGTCCGTCTTGAGACCGACCCTGCAATGAAGCATACTTGACTTGGAGCTTTCGGTTGTGCATGCACAAACTGGAAACTCACCTAGGAAGGGCTGAAAGTGCCCGGAACACCTCTGCTCCCTGTTTGCAATGCTCTCACATGTGGAAGTAAGGACCTGTGAGGAATGGCGGGAATGCTCAAAGGGTACTGAACGAGCCATGTGGAAGGCCCCGAGTCTCTGCAGGGGCATACAAGCGGTCCTGCTCATGCGTCGGGGTCCCTAGCACCTTCAGGAAGCTTTCCCAGGCAGCCCTTCTGGGCCTTGTCCACTCCAGGGTGGAAGTGAGGCCCATGATCACCTCGCGGGCCCTGAAGCCTAGTCACCCGCCCTTAGATGGGAGATGTCCCCCTATAGGCCTTGTGGTGTCACCATTTTCACAGGCTTTCATCCATGTCCGTCAGTCCAGCCATTCCCTGGGATGAGTGCCTTTTAGAGGCCCTAAGACCCCAGGCCTTAATGTCCTAATTCTTCAGCTCCTTCCCTCACTCCGCCAGTGTCCCCCAGGCTCCACTTTTATGGGAGCTTTCTAACTACTGTCAACATACAAACAAACGGAAGGAGATTCCTCAAACTGTCCCTGCCACCGCTACTGCTGCCAACAAGATTGGTCGGATCCATGAGGCGGCTGTTTTCAATTCCAGCCTTTTGCTCCCCACCACGGCTTGTGGTATGGTGGTTCGGTACAGGGCGGATCACGCCTCTGGGTCTCTCTTTTTATTAAACTTAAAATCCCTGCGGCTCAAATTTCGTGGCTTTTCCATACACTATATGTCCCGCTGCCATTTTGACTGAGGTCAGGTGAACTTACCATCATCTTAACTGAGGTCAGATGACTTCACCGACATCTTAACTGAGAGCCAGGTAGATGACCAAGTCCTGTCATCTTTACTGAAGTGTTCCCTGTCTGCTCCCCCAGTGCTGACTCTGTTGCTTGTGTGTTTTGTGCAGTGGCACGCCTTAGGTTGGCCGCACCAAGAACATCCACTTTGCCCAATTCCTGTTCCCTCTGTGTGTATGTTCGTACATGTAACTTAGGTGCACCTATGTTTACCGTTAAATGTTATAATTGTCTGTTCATTGCATCTCATTTCAGACTACAGAAACAATAAGTCTTATGTTTTATGCTGGCATGTACTTTTAAGTTTCTTACAAAAACACTTTATATTTGATCCAAACCTCATTTAAAATGTAGTAAGATGTTCTCTACTATTGTCAGTTCTGCCCTTAACCTTCTATTGCAAGCAGTTTTTTTTCTTTCTGTCTTTTTACAAATGTAAATCTTGCCTGGTAAATTAAGAGCCGGTACAGTCAAGCTCAGGCCCGGCTCTCCAGGCAGATTCTATACTGTAGTTCCACCTGATAAACGGCCCACAACTGCTCCGAGATCTGGGAGACATGGCATTTAAATATTTAATTATTAATAAACTTTTCCTCACAAAAAGAGACAGGTTGGCTCCTAGCAGCAGCACTCTACTTCCTTCAAAGAAGACAGAAAGCAAATGGGCACAGAACAACGTCCATCCACACTTTGCTTCGACTGCCAAGCGCTGACCACCGAGAAAAACTGCCTTTCATCTGAACTGAGGATCTCCAGACACGAAAAGAATCTCTGGAATCGACAGCCTAGCTGCTCAGGTCAAGGTAGGCTTGTCTGCCTACAGATTTCGTAGCCCGCAGGATCTTCTGGAGCCTGGCAGGCCCTGCTCTAAACATCAAAAGACAAACGCGACCTTCAGTGACCACGGAGAACCCTGAGGTCTAGGTGCCAAACAAGTAAGTCCTCTGTCGTTTTTTAATCAGTAATTCAAGTAAAATTTCATCCTTCTCAAAGGTCTCTGATGCAGTTTGACAGCTGAGAGGTTTTGTCAGTTTAAAAGGACAACCTCACCAAACAAATTTCAGGTAAATACAAATACAAGACCTGCAGGTTATAAAGGTGTGAGCTTTTATAAACACAAGTTTGAACACAAGTTATCAAATTTCTCTCACACGCTGTCTTCCGTAGTCTTAACACTTTTCATTGTGCAATAATATCTGTCACAGCCATTCTGACATAAATATGCTACTGTTTATACAATGTATATGTCTGAAACTTCTTTTTTCACAAACCCTAAGAATTCTTGTGAGTTCCAGGAAAAAACAGTCAGAAACGCCCCCTTCAATTCCCTGGTCCTAATTTTTTCCCCTAAACTTAACTTTGTTCTCTGTTCTGCCATTACCTTAAACAGGTGTAAGAGGTCTGTGTTTGTGTGGTGTGTGTGTGTGTGTGTGTGTGTGTGTGTATTGTTTGGTGTCTGTGTGAGAGTGTGTCTGAGTGTGTTTGTGTGGTGTGTGTGTATTGTTTGGTGTCTGTGTGAGAGTGTGTCTGTGTATAAGTGTGTTTGTGTGGTGTGTGTGTGGTGTGTTGATTTAAATGAGATAGCCTCCACCGCCTGGGGATATTGAATACTTCTTTTCTCCTAGATGGCTGCTGTTTGGGTTTGTTTTGGGGTGTGGCACTGCTGCAGGAAATATGTCACTGTGCATGGCTTTGAGGTTTCCAAAGCTTCCTGCCATTTGAAGTGGGTTCTCTCTCCTTTCTGCTTGAGATTCACCGTGTAATTTTTTTTTGTGAGGACGGGGTGGGGGGAATGATGCTGCCACCTGATTTCCTGGAGGTTCCCGGTCCTCCATATTTGTTGCAAAGTGACCTAGAACACTTATTTCCAGCTGGAGAGACAAAGTGCCTGCCTTCCAAATTCTGTCAGGTGAAAAGGTGTCCTTCTCAGACCTGGCCCCTGCCTGATCTTATTATAGTAGAAGGTAGAACGGAGCCTGTCAGCTCTTGTCTTGCCTTGTCCCGGCCCCTTGTCAAAGCCCAGCACCAAGGCCCCTGCACCCTGGAATGGCAGGCAACATCGTCTTCTGTCGTTGTGTGCATGCTTACTCTGTTTCATGCGTGCAGCTGCAGGGGATGGTGGGGGAACTAGGTGACAGAGATGTAAGTGAACAGTCAGGCAGCCTCCTTCCTGATTTCTACTGAGAACTGGCCTCTTACTAGGGGAGAACGTTTTTCCTATGACACTGTGGTTGCCATGACAATGGGGACAAGCCATTCTTTCCTGGTTACAGATACATTAGCGAAAGATACTCACAGAGCGGAGACGTGGGATCACTAGACAGACACACGAGGCACACAGGTAGGTGCCTGCAGCCATCCTGAGTGAATGTGAGCTGGGCCCGTGAGTGTGCCGTGGGTACGTGCTGGCTCTTTCGTGGGACAGGAAAGGTTCTGGCTATTACTGTTTGACGCGAAGCCCCAAGGACTGGTGCTCAGCCAGCCCTGTCTCTTTGTCCTCGGGTGACACCTCACCGCGTTGGTGCCAGCTTTATCCTTTCAGGCTCTGAAAGGATAGCTCGCCAACCTACATAAATGGCTGCCTCGTCGCTGTTTGGCAATGATTGTCACACGTGCTCTTGACAGAATGGCCGTGTTGGTGCGATGGCACCTTACCCGAGAGAGTTGTAGCTTGTGTTGTCTGAGAGAGAGAAGCTGGAAGGCATTTAAGGAGGAGGTAAACATGGATGAGGACTGGCAGTTCCCTTGGAGGATAGAAGCCGAGGTCTCCAGATCTCTTGGCCTGGAGACCTGACACAAGAAGGGAAGAAATGCCTCCAAAAGACAGCCGCCTCTAAAGTGGCCACTAATCGCAGCTAGGCAGACTGAGGCAAAAAAAAAAAAAAAAAAAAAAAAGTCAGTGCGGTATGAGAGCACCTGAAGAAGGGGCAGCGTCTGTTTCCTCGATGGGTGTTAGTTTGTGCCCGGGTCAGAGTCTTTGCTCTGCTCACAGATGGGTTAAGCATCAGCTGGGCTGTGTTACAGGGTGTGCAGCTGGGGTTTCCCTCTGACCCAGCAGCCCATCATCGGCATCTCTCCCTGTATCTCAGCCCCTGCGTGTGAACAATACGCTCTGTGCCCTTCTCGCACCCTCTCGTCAGACTGGGCCCCGTCTGTTTGTCTCACCACAGGGAGGGGAGCCATCTGGAAGTTCCCATCTGGACAAAACGTGAATGGATGTCGCACACGGAGACCGTGTGCGAGTTCTTGACAGAAGGCCTCGGGCACGGGGCCAAAGCATGTGTTGAGACAGGGATTTCAGGGTTCCATCTTGCACCCTTCTCCGTGCACCTCTGGGGAAGACTTTGCTGCTTTCATCGGAAAGGTAACTGTCGAAGGTAGTGCACTAGAGGTGATGCCTGAATCGATGGAGCCGGATGGCAAAACTGACAATATTTAAGCAGGTTGTAGAAAGACGGAGGGCTTTTCTAAGGCACGGCGCAGTAGGCCTGCACAGATGGAATACACACGCCGGGAAGAGCGTGGCCTGATAATGGGTGCAGACGCTTTTCTCTGTGACTGAGATACAGATGCTGCCTGGATGTCCTGGCATGTGGGCTTGAACACAAACTTGATATTCCCGGGTATGTTTTCTAACTCAGGAAGTGTGTGAGGCTGAGAACATCACGCCTGAGGGAAGCAGAAGCTCCTGCAGGCACCCCTGCCTGGGGTGGAAAGCTTGCATTCTATAACTATAACGCGGGCCTCCGTGATTGCTAAGGGCACCGAGTGAGCGGTGGGCTCTCTCGTGCCCGAGGTGTGGTACCCGCATATGGATGGGGGCATGGTTGCTTGGGCTAGATGGTGCTCAGTCAGCCTTGCTGGTGAGCATGTGCTCGGAAGGTCCAGCAGAGGGCAGCCGGAAGTAACTGAGGTGCCTATGTTTTCCTCTGTGTCCTCAGCAGATAGATACCTGTGGCCGAGGACTCCACGGAGGCTGGATCAGAGCAGGCCAACCCTGTGAGGTCACACAGATTTCTCGGAGGAAGAACCACTGCGGGTGATCCCTAAATTGGGCCCCAGATTGCACAGTCCACATTTACTATTGCATCACCCAGCAGGTGTGGCCTGGGCCAGACCTAGACTCCTGCATGTTGAGAGCCACTTTATGCACTGTGAGATCAGATTGGAAGTCGGTAAGACTTGAACGGGAATACGGCAGAGGGGACACTGTACATTTGAGCAGTGAATAGGGATCTGGTGCTAGAATTACCGACGGGTGTTTATGGATACAGAGGGTGGGAAGGGGAGGGCTGAGGGACTGAAGCGAATATCATTTGCCTCCCATATTTCTGTCCGGTCGGGAATTCCCATGGGTAAGGCAAGGCCTGGAGTCCCTAAGGGAGAGGTCGGGGTGCCCGCACTCACCGAAGGGGTCGTGGGCTAACAGGAGTCCCCAAAATGACCAGGGTCCTCAGGGAACTGCCTCAGGACCCCCTGGTCCACAGTGCTCTGCAGCGCTGTGCCTGGTGCTGGCCCGGTAATGAGAGAAGCCCCGCGGACCCAAGGCAAGAGCAGTCAGGAAAGGAGTAGACCCCTGACACACACCCACTCACAGTGAGCAGAAAGGGACGAGACTCCACTGAGAAGCACGGGGGAGGCCCTGTGTGGAGAGGTAGAGAATGGAGGGACATGTATGGGAGAGCTACGCTACAGATGAGATTGGACACCACTTAAGATTCAAAGCATGCCTTCTGGACTTAGGGATGGGCAAGTGACCATCCAGGGCATCAAACAGCCGCTTTGATTTCCTGTCTGTCTAAGACGACCCTGTGGATTAACATTATGGCACAGAGGTTGTGGGCAGGAGAGTTCTGTGGCCTGGGATCTGATGGTAGAACAGTGCCCATCGCCAGCAGATATGGGTGTGCAGGGCCCATGGACTTGAGGCAGCAGCAGGAGAGTGGGCAATACCAATGGCGACACTTACCCTGTTGCTCTCATCTGACACCACTGAGTCTGCCAATTAGAAAGCATTTCTCCACGGTGAAGTGCTTTCCTTGGGGGGGCTCTCCTTTGTGCCACGCGTGCACTTGATCCCATAGCGAGGTCGGTCCAGCACGGAGTTGGGAGCAAGAGGTCAGAACCAAACTATGAGGGGGCGGGGGAAGGGGAGGGAGGCCAGAAGCTATGACAGTGACAGCAACCATCCTTACCTGCCATGTTATGCAAATCGCCATGAAGATTTCCGCACACACACGCACACAGACAGGCACACACACGCGCGCACACACACACACACACACACACACACACACACCGTTCCTCAACCTGGTATCATACTGGTGCAGAAGGCAAGGTGCACTAGGTGTGCACAGGCTTCCTGGGGTGGGGCACAGGGGGGGTTAGCTCCCTAGGAAAGAAAGCAATGAGGCTCCCCCCACCCGGACGGAATCCCGGGGAGCCCCCAAGGCATTGGATGGGCAGGAAAATACACAAGCCAAGTAAAGACACTCACCTCTCCGGGAGGAAGTTCACCACCCTAGCCTCAGGGTGGGTGACCGTGTGTCACACATCTGCTCTGGATCCTTCCATATCTTCTCAGGCACACACCCTCATCCCTGTGGAACGACAGACTTTGGGCACCCCCTTGCTTTCTCTCTCCTCACCTCACTGAGCTGTTGCTTCAGTATCCACTAAAGGCTAATTCCGTCCTAACGCAGCTCTGCTTCCCTCTCCCACACTTACAGGGCAGGCCCACATCACCCTGAGAGAGGCCCTCAGGTTGAGCTTGTCTACCAGATTCTGGAGGGAGGACAGCACCGCAGGCAGGGGAGCCAGGCCAGACAGAGACGACCAGCAGGGAGCAGTGCCCACCACAACGCAGGGGGTCACCCTGCCCTGATCAGAACAGCCCCAGGGTTCCATCGCCATGGACTCTGCAGAGTATGTGCTCTGTGGCTGGAAGGGCCAGCTGTGGCCTGCAAGGGTGTTGACCAGACCCAGGACCTCGGCCCATAGTAAGAGGAGAGGGGCCTCTTTCCTGGAGGTCCAAATTCTCTCTGTTGGTGAGAAGACCAGAGTGAGGAGCACAGAGGCGAGGCCCCTAACCAAGTCTGAAATCGTAACCATCGCCTCCTTGGCCGGAAAGGAGTCACAGGGCAGTGGCCCGCCAGGGCAGACCAGGGCATACAGAAGAGCCCTCAGGGTGGCCCTGGATGTTCTGGGCGAGGGAACCCGCTTGTATCAAGGAGAAAGGGCAGGTGGCCGAAGAACCAGCACAGTGGCTCCCAAGGTTCCGAAAGAGGAGACCAGCTCCAGCCCACGCCAGCGCCAGCACCCCCAAGGGCGCAACCAGAGAGGCCAAGGGCTCTCCCACAGGAGTCCTGGGAAGCGAGGCCGCCCAGGACCTGTGTTGATGGGCTCAGGGAATGATCCTGCAGTGCAAGGGGGGGAAGCCCAGGCGCATGCCACTGTAGAGTCCCCTTACTCTGAAATGCAAGGGAACATGTTAAGGGGCACCAGAGCTCGGCCAAGTTCCTGCAAGACGCCAACAGGAAATGCTGGTGATAATCCTGGCAAGAGAAAGTTGAGCACCCGGGCCTCTAGGGAGGGTGCCCGTGCTAACAATGAGCATAGACCTGCCTCTGGGCCACCGAGGAGGCACGCCTCTACCTCGCCCAAAGCTCTCAAGCAGCAAGTAGGGTGTGGTGGCCTAGAGATCCAGGCCATTGGAGCCCAAAGGAAGACCACCCTCCCAGAGAACAAGGAGGATCCCGGTCCGCCGACCCCGAGGCCAGACTCAGAGGGGGCATCGGCAGCCTGCACGCCTCCAGTCCCGAGCCTGCGAAGATCAGTCCGCACTGCTGGCAGGAAAAGGAAGATCCATGTGCTGTGTGCACATTGTGGGCTCTCGGGACTGGAAACTCGAGTGCGCTCGAAGGTGACTAAGGCCAGGGTCAAGAGGAGAGCCCCTGGAGTTCAGGAAGACTGCCAAGCCACCAGTGTGGCTTCTGCCCAGGAGACGAATACCATCGAACGAGGGATGCTGGTCTGGTTCAAATTCCAGGACCATCCTTTCTGGCCGGCGGTGGTCAAGAGTGTCAGCAAGAACGACAAGACGGCCAGGGTGCTGCTGATCGAGGGCAACATGCAGTTTGAGCGCAGGGGTGTCCGCGTCCCTCTCCGCAAGCTGAAGCTCCTGGACTGTGGGGAGAGATTCTCCCTCCTGCGGAGAGCCAGCAAAGTGTACGGCCAGGGCATCAACTGGTGCCTCTCTGTGATCGACCGCTACAGAGAGGACCTCGCCTGTGGCTCCTTCCGGGGCTCCTTTATGGACTACTACACCGCCCGAGCCAGTTACCCGCTGAGGAGAGCCATTCAAGAGGGCGACCTGCGCATTGATTTCCCCAAGGTGAGCTATGCCGACTTGGAAGACTGGGAGGAGGAGACCGCCCCCGGTGGGAAGAGGCCCCGCAAGAAACTCCTGCCTGACCGCATGAGAGCCGCTTGGGACAGAGCCAACCAGAAGCTCGTAGACTTCATCGTGAAGAGAAAGGGGGCCGACCAGCACCTGCTGGACATCGTGAAGGGCAGGAAACCGTCCCGGTGGCTGGACGACCTCTGGAAGTCAAAGAGGGAAGTCTTCTGCATTGAGACCTACCTGGAGGATGAAGACCAGTTGCACCTCGTGGCCAGACATTTGCAAGAAATATCCAAGGAAGCAGACCAGGCCCTGCTCTCGCTGGCAAGAGGAGACCAAGTCCGGCTCACCATGGAGGTTCTTCTTCCAGAGGCAATCATCTGCTCCATCGCTGCCCTGGATGAGCTCAGCTACAAGGAGGCAGAAGAGAAGTACCTGCGTGGCCCACCTGTGCACTATCGTGAAAAAGAGCTCTTTGAGAAGACCATCCTAAAGGCGGCCCGGAAGAGGTCAGCAGCCAGGATTGGGGCTGGCAGGGACCCTCCTGCGCCCACTCCTTAGAAGGGAGCCTCCTCCTTTCTGCCATCACCCCCTGCAGCTCCACCTCCAAAAGAGAACCATCTGGGAGACTGTGGGGCTTGCTATGACCGCTCCTCACTGCATACGTGTTTCTCCACACACAGACCCCACCCCTACCCCCTGACCCCCAAAATAAACGTTCACGAACGTGCTTGACGTTGCAGATTGTCTACATGGATTCGGCAATTCCTGTTAGCTTCAGGCCGGGCCTAGCCCTCTGTGGCCTGTGCCCAAGCGTGGAGAAGTCCCTTGGGGTCTCCTCTCTGGACCGTCACCAGCTATGGGTGGGGTATTAGCTAGCTATGCGCAGACTTGCCCTCTCTGCACGGACCCCATGCACCCAGACAGCACACCAGGTTCCTGATGACACTGTGTCTCTCTATGTGTCTCTGACTCTTCCCCTTACTCCCTGTCCTCTCTAGGGTGCCTTGGATGGGGCAGGTCCCATTGCTTTCTCCATTACCTCCCTCTTGGCTCACTCACGTTGAAGGAGAGGAACGCATGTGTGCTTTGAGGCTGTGCTTTGAAGCCAAAGAAGGGGTTGGAAATGTTGTGACCCTAGGAATAGCCTGATTTCAAAGGACTCCCCCTGTCTTTGTGTGTGAGTGTCTCTCTGCGTGTGTCTCTCTGTGTGTGTCTCTCTCTGTCTATCCCTCTCTTTATCTCTCTGTGTGTGAGCACGCTTGCACGCGTGCATGTTTGTGAGTGTGTATGTGTGTGCTCCTTTTGATCCTCCTGTCTCTGTCTCCCTGGTGCTGAGATTAAACATACCTGTCCACATACCTTTTTGTCAAATGAGTACTGGATGATGAAGGCAGATTTTACATTATTAATTTCTTTCTGTTATTTGAATATAGTTTTTAATTCTTTGCCTATAAGTTCTTGCAAATTGTTCTTAATGAGAAACTTTACTCTGAGATCAGCAATTTTTGGAGAAAGTATATTATTTTTGTTGTTGTTATTTATTTGGTTTTGTGCTGGACTTGTACATCTAGATTTGGTTTGTTTCCTGAGTTTCTCTTTTTTCTTTTTTAAATTCTCATTTCCTTTCTTCTTTCACTGGGAATAATTACAATGTTTACAAGAGGACTACAGTCATAATAACTTTGCAGTGTTGTTTTCCTCTATGACGGGGATTTAGACCAGAGGCTCTATGTCTAGCCTTTCTCTGAACACTCCCGTAGGTTTTAGAATCGATGTTCCTTTGGGTCTTGCCCTGTGTCAAATCTGGTCCCTCCTGTGGGTCCGCAGCTTCCTTTGAAGCAGCAACAAGATGTGCATTCCCCTCACGTAGGGTTTTCCCGTCCTTATTCTGGGTCAACAGCTGCCTCTGCTGCTGTGAGGTGTCAAGACCAAAATTCCTATCTGCTCTGGTACCCAACTTCTTCCAGTAGGACCGCATCTAAACTATCTAAAACTAAATTAAGTGTCCAGCAACCCTCTCCCAATAAGTTACATCCTGAGGTAACAAGAGCTAGAGCCTTCCTCTTATGAGTGTGGATTTGTGGAAAATTGAATCCACATCACCCAGGAATCCAGGTCCCTGGAGTCTCCATGAGGTGACTAGCACAAAAGTGCATTTGAATAAAGACCTCTTTCTTGCAAGATGTTGACTTGTTCATGAATGTTGGTTGACTCCTAAAGTAGCTATCACCGAACCCCACAAGACAAAAGGGCAATCCAGGCAGACCATGTAGGCTGGTAATTTGAGCTAGAAGGAACAAGTGCCCTTGGGTTACATATTCATAACTCCAGGCTGGACAATCAGGCTGCTGTGTCCATCTGTGCTGCTGTAACAAAATGCCTAAGGCAGATCTAACTTACATGAAAACTGTAAATTTACCTCTCACATCTCTGGGTGTTGGGTCACTCACCCCTCTCTAGGCTGAGAAACTAGCCAGATGGTCTTCAAGGCAAGATCAATCCACCACTGATTTCCAGTGAGCTTGAAGCTAGCTAAATTGTATCATCATTTTATCTTTCTCATGTCTTCATTTCCCACTGTTCCCACACACACACCATAACGCCTGCACTTAGAACTGCAGTCGGGCAAGTGTCTGGGGAGTAAAGAACACATGGAGATGTAGGTCACTCTTGAAACAAGAATGCTAGTTTATTATGTTCCAGGGCAGCTTATATAGTGCTCTCCTTGATTAGTGATTATGTCCTAGCTCTCAGGATTTTCTACTGCAAGCCCACCAGAAACCACTTCCTTGTTCTTAGGAACTCATGAGGGTCCCATGTTCAGAGCAACTCTCTCTCTCTCTCTCTCTCTCTCTCTCTCTCTCTCTCTCTCTCTGTGTGTGTGTGTGTGTGTGTCTGTGTGTTTGTTTGTTTGTTTGTTTGTTTGCCACTGGCTCTTACAACCTAGAAGACAGACTCACTTGCCATCCAAGGCAATGTGATCCTGAAAATGTCAGGGCACACATAGATGTCAGCCCATTCCACTTTTTCTGAAGGCCAGAGAGTTTGAGCTTATTTTTGCTTTCTCAAAGTTGTTGACAGCAGGTGTGTCCACAAAGGAGACATGCTGACCTATGGTATGGTTAACTAGCATTTTGAGTGTTGAAGTAGATACCTCTACCAAAGTCAGAAAATTCAAGTCTATTCCTTGTGTCATGCTAATATAGTCTGTTATCTCCCCTCTCCACCTTTGGACTAAATTATAAGCCTGTGGAAAATAAGTGAGGTGGATTCAGTATTCCCTGACTGTCCCTCCCGATGCTGTTCTGTTTCTGTCTCTTATTTCTCCTATATCTCTGTTCCTTTTGCCTAATAATTTTAATCCTCATGCTCCTACCCTGGAACGTACAAGTTTTCTTGAAGCTGATTTTTGACAGGAAAGGCTCCTTTTAGTAAGGGCACCTGCTTGCTTTCCAGGAGGGAGTTCTCAATGCTCAAAAGCAGAGAGCTCTCCATAATTTATCTGGTGGTGACATGGAAAGAAGTGCTACTAAGAAGGATGAGCAGGTAGAGGGGTCAGAGTACAGGCATGAAGAGTAGGACACCGGGCTAGGAACTATGGAAAAGAAGGGCTGTCCTTGTTTGTAAAATTGATAACCTTTGGTAGTGAGTGAAATAGTATTTGGAGGGGAAAAACAAACGAAAGGAGAGGAGAGGAGAGGAGAGGAGAGGAAAGGAATATGTTTGCCACCTTTGTTGAAGTAACCTGATAGACGGCATCTGTATAGGTGGGTGAAGCACAGGGAAAGAACAGGTATGCAAAGGTGCTTGAAGCACCCTAGTTGAAACATCTCAATTGTTAAATTCCTGAGGGGCATCCAAATGGACATTCTGATGCACATGGGCAGATCTGGAGGAGGGATCACTACCAGCATAGAACATCTCTGAACTACAGTTAGGAAATCACCCACACTATACTGAGCTCCAACAAAGGAACAGGAAGAGAAAAAAAAAGAGGCGGAGAGGTTTGAAGAATAACTTCAGCTGAGAAGCAGGAAAAGAGGCAGAAGGTCAGTTCAAAGGCAGGAAGGAGTGTCCCAGAAACCAAGAAAGGAGAGATTAGAGAAGGAAAAGCTACTACCTGCTGAGACATAGAGACATTGTATACAAAGAAGAAACAAAGGAAGACAACTGAGGTGTCACTACCAATGTCCTAGAGCAGAGGGAGAAAAATGACCCTATAAAGAAGCAAAGTCCTCTCTCAGAGAGAAGGAAAGAGGGAAAGGAGCGACCAGCCTAAAAACTGGGAAATGTGTTGATTATCTGTTTGTAAGCCCACTGGGCCAGCTGGTAACACTAGACCATCCTGCATATTTATGTTCCCAAGGGAGAGCCTTCTCTGAGGAAAGACCCCAGGAAAATTACCTCCAAACCAAGAAAGAAGACAAGGTATTCATTGTATGATCCATGACAGGTCAAACAGGGAATTTCATTAGACGGAAATTCTCATATCAGACATTAACAGCAGTTACTGACCTGTATGAGAACAGACAGTGTGGGCCCTAGAAGCTGAGTAAGGGAGTGATTAGGCCAATTGACAAAGTTGGGTTGTAACAGAAAATTTAAAATTTTTTCTTGTTCCCAAAGCACTTGACTTCAGGCTGTATATAATCATAGAAGAGATTCCAGGGGCAAGAAAGAGAACCACACACGACAAACTGAAGGCCAAGTGTGAGATCAAGTAACCTGTTTGGGCATTGGTTGCATGTACACAATGAGAGTACCTTCAGGTTTGACACTAGAAACTTTCTCCTGAAAACAGGCCAAAGACCCATCTGTAGGACAGAGCTGGGCATGAGGAAGGGGCAAAGGAGATTCACAGAAGCTGAACCAGGAGTGGAAGATGAAATTGTAAGAGGATGCACAATATCATAACCTATTAAGGAAATACCAAACACTTATCAATGCATGAGATAGTAATTCTCCCCTTGGGGTGTTCGATGGTCAAGGCTGAAAGGCTGCTTGGGATGTAGGATACAGATGAGCACTCCCACACTGCTAATGGGAGAGGACATGGGTTGCCCCCCCCCATGGCAGATAATAGATTAATGGATATCTACTTGGATACAGCTCAAGTTTCAGCAACGTCATGTTTGGTCAAATGCCCCAAAGCCTTCCTTCCTGCCAGAGGTTCAGGAAAGCAGGTAGAATGCTGGTGGCAGTAGTGAGGGTCATTCAAATGGGCACTCTGATGCACACGGAGTATTCCAACATGACAAAAGCCTCAATAGAGTCCCTGATAATAAACCAAAGCAGTGTGAGTGAGATGGACACCATTGGGGAAACCTTTACAGTAGTGAAAGTCAAGTGGCCAGAGTATGACGCCCAAAGAAAGAAAATGGGGTCAAGAAAGAATACACAGAGGCATAATAACCTTCTGTGAACCTGCTTGCCCTCTCTCTCACTGGCAGAAATGTTGTGCATGTGGCCCTGGACTCTTGGTGACTGCAGAGAGTCAGAGTGATGAGACTGGCAGGGTCTGAAACTGTTTTGAGCCAGGATAGCACAGCTCTGAGTGGATGTCTAGCCCAGGCAGCAGAAGATATGGAGGGTGGGGGTGGGGACTAACTGATGTTAAAACCATAGGGAGGCTTCTGGGATCTCGGCCACCCATGCCACCCTCACACTGAAAGAGTCATGCCCCAGAGCCCGGAAGGCTATCAACACTGGAAGCAGGGAAAAGTTGAACACCTCACCACCATCACAGTGCTTCCTATATGAATTTAGGCAGAATTCCCAGAAACTCTAAACTTTTCGGCGACAAGAAGTGGAAGGGACTGGCCCAAAGTCAGCCAGTAAGATACAAGTCTAAGGGTTTGGGCTTCAAATCTGAAAAGCAGCTTTTCAAGAAGCTGGATATACAGCATGCAGAGCGGGAAAGGCCTGCCAGTGCTGGACCCTCCTGTGAGCTGGCCACTGGCACCAAGGGCAGGAAGGCATGCAGGCCCACAGTGGTGAAAGTGCCTGCAGCCCCTTCCACTGGGATGGGCATCACCCAGATGGTACACGCTTCATGGGGAGTGATGGGATGGGGTGTATGGGCTCATGTGTTATCTATTCCAGGGACTCTACCTAGAATAGGTGTTGCTTGCCCAGCTCTGTCACTAGACTAGGTCCAGATAGGGACTCACCAGGGCAAAAACCCTCAGAGTCCCTGCTCCCTGGCCTTGATCAGGAAACAGAGCTGGAGGGGGCAACACAGATTTTTGGTGCCCTTCTGTGGAGACCCCTGAGCACTCTGTCCCCTGTGCCAGGGGCACAGATGTGTGGTGGTGGTGGTGGGGGTCAGCAGCCGATGACGTCATCAGTGACTGGACCGGTGATGTCACCTGAGGTCCCAGGCTGAGACAGCCTTGTCACTTGACCCTCCTGCACCAATGGCCTGGCTAGTCTGCTTCTGGAGGACTAGGAGGTAGAGGATCCATGCTCCGGCGTCACCACACCCCCGCGCTAAATCTGCACTGCAGAGAGCAGCGTTAAGCTCGCATCACCGTTTGTGAGGTCCTGGATTCTATTCCCAGCACTGCAGAAAAATAGAAAGAGAAAACCACTCTTGGGAATATACCCAAGAGAGGCCCTATCATACAACAAAAGTATATGCTCAACTATGTTCATAGCAGCATTGTTTGTAATAGCCAGAACCTGGAAACAACCTAGATGCCCTTCAATGGAAGAATGGATGAAGAAAGTATGGAATATATACATATTAGAGTACTACTCAGCAGTAAAATACAAGGACTTCTTGAATTTTGCATGCAAATGGATGGAAATAGAAAACACTATCCTGAGTGAGGTAAGCCAGACCCAAAAAGAGGAACATGGGATGTACTCACTCATATTTGGTTTTTAGCCATAAATAAAGGACACTGAGCCTATAATTTGCGATCCTAGAGAAGCTAAATAAGAAGGTGAATCCAAAGACAAACATAAATATAGGCATCCTCCTGAATATTAACCTTCATCAGGCGATGAAAGGAGACAGAGACAGAGACCCACATTGGAGCACAGGACTGAAATCTCAAGGTCCAAATCAGGAGCAGAAGGAGAGAGAGCACGAGCAAGGAACTCAGGACCGCGAGCTGTGCACCCACACACTGAGACAATGGGGATGTTCTATCAGGAACCCACTAAGGCCAGCTGGCCTGGGTCTGAAAAAGCATGGGATAAAACCGAACTTGCTGAACATAGTGGACAATGAGGACTACTGAGAACTCAAGAACAATGGCAATGGGTTTCTGATCCTACTGCACGTACTGGCTTTGGGGGAGCCTTGGCAGTTTGGATGCTCACCTTACTAGACCTGGATGGAGGTGGGTGGTCCTTGGACTTCCCACAGGTCAGGGAACCCTGATTGCTCTTCGAGCTGATGAGGGAGGGGGACTTGGTCAGGGGAGGGGAGGGAAATGGGAGGCGGTGGCGGGGAAGAGGCAGAAATCTTAAATAAATAAATAAATAAATAAATAAATAAATAAATAAAACAAAACAAAAAAGCTTGCATATGTACACTGGTCTGCGTGAGTGCGCAGCTATAAGGCTAGAGAGAGCAAGGGAGCTGGCTGGCGGGAGAACCTGGAGAACAGCCCGGGGAATCCTTGCTGTGCGATTGAAGGAGAAAGGGTTCTGCTCCTAGAAGGTACCAAATTCTGGGAGGGTATTACTGGCCCTGACAAACCCCCTCTCAACCAGCACGCCTGCCTGGGTTGGACTGTAGGGAGGTGCTGGGGAAGGCCTGTGTCTGAGGCACAGAGTGGGATGCAGAAGCATCATGTAAGGCAGTGGTTCTCAATATCCCTAATGCTACGACCCTTTAATACAGTTCTTTGTGTTGTGGTGACTCCCTCACACAACCATAAAACTTATTTCCATGGCTACTTCATACCTGTAATTTTGCTACTGTTGCAAATCATAAGGTAAATACCTGTGTTTCCCAGCGGTCTTTGGAGATCCCCTTGAAAAGGTCGCTTGACCCTGAAGGGTCACGAAGCACGGGTTGAGAACCTCTGCTCTAGGGCTAGTGGATGAGAAGGGGCTGGGGTGGGGAAGACATTAACCTCCTCTTTCCGTTTTTTGTTTCCAGGCTGTGGAGAGCTAGGCTGGTCTTCCTGAGTCCTAGCCTAGGCTCCTATCCCAACCTGATGTGCTTCTGGGGAAACTGTTTCCGGCCCCTAGTGTGAGCTTTGCTAAATTTTCAGATTATGGCGGTGGAGATGCTCCAGGACTGGTGCAGGTGGATGGGTGTCAGCGCTCGTAGGGGCTTGCTTATCCTGGGCATCCTGGAGGACTGCAGTGAAGCTGAATTCCAAGGGTCCCTGCAGGCTGCCCTGTGGCCCATGGGCCACTTTACTGTGCTTGGCAAAGTGTTTCATGAGGAGGATAATGCCACTGCAGCCCTGGTTGAGCTCGACCAGGAAATCAACTATGCTTTGGTCCCAAGGGAAATCCTAGGCACTGGGGGGCCCTGGAACGTGGTCTTTGTGCCCAGTTGCTCCAGCGAGGAGCTTCTTGATCGTGTTTTCCACTTCTTGGAGCAACGGGGGAGACAGTGGACAGTGTACCTGGAGACCCAGGTCTGGAGCTGGACAGAGTGTGCAGGCTCCAGTCAGTTAGTCAGGCAATCCAGCCCTGGGTGGATACCTTGCGGTACCAGCGTTTGGGTATGTTTTCTGGGAGCGTTCAGCCAGCCCCTGGGGAGGAATCCTTTGAGGCCTGGCTAGACCACACCACTGACATGTTTTGGGTGTGGCAAAGGGTCCCAGAAAGGGAGAAGAGGAGACGGTTGCTGGAGGGCTTGCGGGGAACTGCTTTGTACCTTGTACAGGGGCTGTTAGCAGAGAATCCGGCAAAGACTGCAGAGGAGTGCCTAGAGGCTCTGTCGAGTATTTGGAGACAATGAGTCTCAGGCCACCATTCGAATCAAGTGTCTGACTGCAAAACAGCAGCCAGATGAGCAGCTCTCTGCCTTTGTGTTGAGGCTAGAAGTTCTGCTGCAGAAAGCCATTTAGAAAGGGGCTCTCGAGAGAACCTCTACGGATGATTTGCGCCTGAGGCAGATGCTCACCAGGGCTAACCTGACTGAGCCTCTGGAGGAAGCTCTGAGGAGGCTAAGAATGATCAGGAGATCTCCAACTTTCCTGGAGTTGTTGGGCCTCAAACGGGAATCTGAGGAATGGGAGGCAAGACTAGCCAGCAACATGGTAGTCCAGGTGGAGGATGAAGCTGGCAATCTGGCTTCTGTCCAGGCTGATGGAAGAGCCAGTGCTAAGGCAGAAGATGAGGTGGAGGAGTAGGCAAAGGACAAGGTTGAGGAGGAGATATAAGGCCATAACTCAGACCACGGCCCTGTAGACCCAAGCCAGACAGGACCCTATGAGCCCCCTGGGACTCCCACCCCAGCACAGATGGGCAGTAATCTTAGAGAGTGCCCAGGAGGGCCCGGCTGCATGCTGGGCAGCCTTGCCTAGGCAGGAGAACATAAGGCAGAAGACCCCATCCTGTCCCAGTCTAGAAGTATTGCTGAAGGGTCAGCCCCAAAGTAAAGGAGCGGGCCTGCAGATATCTGCTATAGCCCCTGGCCTGGGAGAGATTAGGGAGAAATAGTCTCTTATAAGGGTCCTGACTGCCTGGCTCTTCTACCCAGTTAGCATCTCCAGGCAGGTTTATGACACTGCCTTTGGAATCTCATCCTTATCTGTTCTACTCACAGTGGCCCAGGTATTCAGTGAGTACACACTTTAATACTAGCTCTCCCATCCATCACACCCTAGCAAAGTATATCAGTCCCTGACTTACCCTGCTAGCTACTACCGTAGCCCAGCTTGTGTTGCGAACTTCCATGCCAGCCAAGGCCCTATTTGCTCTGCTCCTATCTCGTGTTGTGTATTCCTGGACAGCTTTCTTGATATACTTACAGGCCAGCAACTTGCTGCTTGTTCCCTGCAGATGTGTGTGTTCTTACCTGAGAAGGTGCTCTACAGAGATCTCAAGACAAGCCCTTGGAACCAGCAAAACAGTATGGGTGATGGCAATCAGCAACTGGCTGATGCTCATCTTGTGACTGATTACAATCTGGGGTGGGCACGAAGACCTGGACTAAGGATGGATGGGCTCGGAGAACCAAGATTCAATGTTCCACTCTTGTTGTTACTTTTGTTATTACTTGTGACAACAGTTCTTCAGTTTGGCAAGATGTTCCTTTCAGTGCTTTCCAGTGTCCAGAATAATTCAGGATCACCCTACAGTGGGTGATTCTTCTAGAGAGTTCCCCCAAAAGAAAGAACACTTCCAGATGCCATTATTCTGCAAAGAGGTGTATCAGGGGTCCCTTGGAAGGAAGAAGCTTAGGCAAGCAGGCCTCAGTGTGGCCAGTAGATGAGATCCTTTCTAATGAATCACAGAGTAGGAAAAGGTGGGACCTGTGGCCTCTAACAGCTGGGGGAAGTTCTGTGCTGTCATCCCCCCGCCTTCAATGACTTCAGTAAATGTATCTGTTCAATAAATTTCACGGATGTTACAGTTGCATCCTGCTTTTTCTTGGCTTGGACTGGACTGGAGCAAGATTGATTTATGTACAAGGCAAGAACATGAAGGGCTGTGGGGGTGGCAGGGGGGGGCTTGAATTGGTAAAAGCAGGCTGACAATGTGTATGGGGGCAGTGGCTATCTGGTTTCAGTGGGGAGGCACTTCAGGATGACAAGAGTTAGGGATACGTCAGTTATGTGCTCAAGTGAAGCTATGGAGCAGTAAGCAAGGCCCTTGGACCCAATGTTCATGACTGATGGGTGTTTCAGTTAGGAAAGCGTTCTCACAGATATTAAATGCCATTTTTGATTACTAAAATATAGAAAAAAGAAAACCAAAAAAAATTTCCATGGAGCCACAAATAGCCAAAACCCTCCCCTGAGACAGAAAACCAAAATTGGAGGCATTATATTTTCTGATTTCATAATATATTACACAGATATAATGATCAAAAGAGTACCACACGCTTTTAATCACAGAGTTGGGAGGCAGAGGCAGGAGATCTCTGAGTTAAAGGCATAGCTGGTCTACATGGTGAATTCCAAGACAGCCAGGACTACATAGAATGACTCTGTCTCAAACAAACAAACAAAAGTATGGCATTGGCATCAAGGTGTGTATCAATGGGATGGGGAAAACATATAAGAAACCAGTCCCCACACCCACAAAAAACTGGGGAAAGTATGGTCTTTTCAGCAAATAGCACTCAGAAAGCTATGCATCTATGTGTAGAAGTAAGAATTTTGACCCTCACTTTGTTCTTGGAGCACTTTTAGTTATCACATTAAAACTTTAGACAGAAAAAGCATAAAAGATTTCCTCAAACGATAAATGTTATGCATAGCAAAAGGAAATATTCGAACAAACAAAATCACCATCTTTGGATTGGGGGAAAACATTTGTGAATTATAAACTTCATGGGGGTTAATATCTCAAATATCAATGAATTAGTACAACTCAATAGCAAAAAGCAAGCAAACAAAAACTCCCAAATAATTTGATTAAAAAATGGACAAAAGAACTCCATAGACAACAAGTATATGAAAATGTACGCAACATCACTAGTCAATAGGAAATGCAAAGCAAAACCACAATGTGAGACTTCCCCAGATGGGTTGAATGGCTACTATTAAAAACCACAACAGAGCCGGGCAGTGGTGGCACATGCCTTTAATCCCAGAACTCGGGAGGCAGAGGCAGGTGGACCTCTGTGAGTTCGTGGTCAGCCTGGTCTACAAAAGCTAGTGCCAGGACAGGAACCAAAAAGTTACAGAGAAACCCCCGTCTCGAAAAATCAAAAAAAAAAAAAATAGCCAGCTTCCTGGTTTGTGCTGGTTGCACAAATGCCTCTGGCTCTTTTGGGAGGTCCAGCTATGGAACACTTAAATGGGGTTTGTGAACAGAGTACCACAAATTGCTTAATGGCAACATAAACCTGCTGCATCCCTGGAGCTGGGGTAGAGAGCATGGCTTGCAGAGGCAGTGAACATACCTCCACCATGTTGTATAGGGCAGAGCCAATGGGCAGAGCCATGGAGTTGGTCCTAGCCATGCCCACTTAACATTTTTTAAAAAGGTACTCCTTGTCAAAAATAGCTATGCAATAAAGACAGACTCAGACAAAAGTGAACCTCTGAATGGGCCACAGCGTGTTTAACAACATACACAGGCTTGGGAAAGAGAGGGAAAAGAGTATAGATAGTAAAATAATATAAATAGTACGTACAGACAGTCATAGATTTAAGAAGAAAAGATAATTAAATAAATATTAAAAACTAAGAGTAAAAAAGCCACACGAGGTTGGAAAATGCACAGAGAGTCTGAATTATGTATACTATTGTGTTTTCTTTAAATTTTTTGACTGTGAATAAACTAACAACAGAGAGATATTTCATTGTATGGGCTACTAAGCTAAAGCAACATATATATTTTAAAGGTATTTTGACCTCAAATTTGAGTCTGAGGATATGTTACTTTGGAAAAGAGATTCTACATTTGTTCCCACAGAAGATAAGAACCTTAAGTTCCTTCCAGGCTAATGTAGTATGATGGAACATAGATCCCCTGAAAGGTCTCCATAAACCCTAAAAATACTTTGCCCAACAAACAGCAGGAATCAATTTGGAGAAAACAACTCCCAAATTTCCAAAATGATGGTTTATAAATGTTTGTTTTCATTTGAAGGGGGATATGATATAGAGATGAATACTTTGCATTGGTAGGGACCTTGGTCTATTGATACATATTTAAGGTCGACTTTGTTACAGTGTATATATGTAATTCTGCTCTTATTTAAGGTATTGTGTTTGTGCAGCTCATTTAAAAAAGTAATGTATAATTAAAAATTACAGATTATTAGCCTTTTATAATAGCCAAACAGGTAGTCATGTTATTCAGGTTTTCTAGATATATAGAGATATAATTCAGTTAGATAGATAATCTTCAACACTTTAAAGACTACAGAATATGACATTTTAAATGTTTTAAGAACTTAGACTTTTCTCACTAGTGAGACATGTCTGCTTCTGTCAGCACCAATTGCTTCAGAGACATTGATAGGCATTGAAGGAACTCATCATGGAATTTGCCTTCAATGTGACAAGGCTAGCCATTTGGGCAAGAAACTGCTCTTGCCTGGACTGCTTGATGGGATGCTGTATGAACTGGACATGCAGGACCCATAGAAAAATGATTGCTGAACTTGACTAAAGAAGGTGAGGCAGTCCTTCAGGGTTTCTGCTTCATGAAAGAGTCTGCCAGACATTCTACAGGACACAGAATAAACCAACTGATGCTCTTTACAAGACAGAACAGATATTCAAATTTCTTGCTTCATGGAAAAGTCTGTACTATGGGCCTGTAGACTGAAGATGGATGCCCCAATGGTACAGAAGAACTTTGGGTGACTGTCCAGGCAGCGAGATCTCTCTGTCAGCTCTAGAGTATTGCAAGTTGCTTACAATGCACTTCCTGTTCACTTATATCCTCCTGGGGTCTTTGCTGGAATTGAAGATAAATAGGAATATAGTTTTCCTTAATTATAATAAAAGATAAATTAGATATAAAACTTTAGATTCACAAAGAAATATTGTCACTGTAAATCTTGCTTGATACTTGTTATATGTAATTTTACTGTGTTAAAGTTAAAACTTTCTTTTTTGTTTAGATCGAAAAGGGGAGGTGATGTGGGATATCCTTGATATATGTTGCTTTTATTGGCTAATGAATAAAGCTGCTTTGGCCTATGACAGGGCAGAATATAGCCAGACTGGAAGAGATATCTAGAGAGAGTAGGCGGAGTCAGAGAGACACCATGTAGCTGCTAAAGAAGACAGAGGCCTTGTAGCTGCCTAAGAAGCAAGCAACTAACAAACCACTAGCCATGGGGTAAAATATAAAATAACAGAAATGGGTTAATTTAAGAAAGACATAAGAGATAAATAAGAATACACATAAGCTATTGGCCAAACAGTGTTGTAATTAATATAGTTTCTGTGTGATTATTCGGGTCGGGGCAGTCAGGAAACGTAAGCACAACCTCTGCTTACAATTGTCGGTAGGCCTTTTTGTTTTTCAAGTCCTGGGCTGATGCAATAAAGCACTTCAAGGTACATATTAGACAGTGAGTGAGGAGTATGCTTTTCTTTCGGAACTATGAGGAACAGGAGCTGCAGAAGGAATCAGAAGTCCACAGCATGTAGAATCAGAATATGAAACTCCAGGAACATATTTGCACATGAGGCACATGGCCCACACTTTTGATAGTGGTAGGACAGGAGCCTAGGCCTTCTTACATGCTTGACAAGAACCATACCACTGATCTCTGTAGAGGCTTACTCTGTGGGGGCAGTGATGAATATGGAATTTCACAGTTTGAAAGCGACCTGGAAAGTAGAAGCTGTTGTTTTTCAGCAGCACAATAAGAGTCTCTGCCGACACAATAATCCAAATTAGAGCAAATCAGATCGAATTAAAAAAAATAACCAGGTTTAATGGACGCCAGGGTTACTGGGTGGACCCAGGAAAAACATGGAGAGGGAGAAAAGAGAACCGGAATAAACACCAGAGAGGGAAAAGGGAAGACCAGGTGTTCCTTGGGGGTGGGGGGTAAATAGCTTGTGGGAGTGGCCTCGAGCATCTCTGGGGAGGGGTCACTGTTTGGTAGGTTGTCTTGGAGGTGGAACTTGGATTGAGGCAACTCCCAGGGGAGGTGACTTGAAATGGAGTTTTCTGCTCAACATTCCAAAATGAATGCCAGGGAGCTGGGGTGAAGCCCCCAACTAAACATTACAGTCTTTTCGGTTAAAGGGCTGCTGGTTCAAGTTTAGCTACTTACTGCGGGCATTGTTGATGTGGGAGAGGGGAGAGTTGGGAGTTGGTGGGCTCACACTCAGAGAGAGATGTGGCTGGAGAGGCATCCAGTATACTGCCTTCCTGGAGACCTCCAGCAGCTGTTTCTTGAGGGAGGTAAGAAGGCAGGTAGCTAGGAGAAAAAATATTGTTATTACCTGTCTTGTTTGTACCAACAACGATGAGTGTGCCAGGACAAGGAGCAGATAGGATCTTTATTATGGCATCTTGGAAAACCAGAGGGTGGAAGGTCCTAACTTCTAGACAGATCAAGTATCCACAATAGGTGCCCGCTTGGGTCTGGAGAGATGGTACCAGCATGGGTGTCTCAGAAGCTTGGCAGCTGAGGGGGTGGTGAGGATTACCGTGTGAGGTCCTGTCCATCCAAGAGAACTGGGAGCTATGTAGAAGGAGCTACCGGCCTGCTTTTCATCCCACCCGGCTCCCGCACAGCTAGCTTTACACCCGAAATAACAACATACTAATTGTATTCATTTAAACATTGCCTGGCCAGTTAGCTCTAGCCTCTTATAGGCTAATTCTTACATCTTGATTAACCCATTTCTATTAATGTGTGTAGCACCACGAGCTGGTGGCTTACCGGGAAAGATTCAGCATGTCTGACCTGGCGGCTGGCTCCATGGCGTCTGGCTCACTTCCCTTCTTCCCAGCATTCTGTTCTGTCTACTCCACCCACCCATGTTCTGACCTATCAGGCCAAGCAGTTTCTTTATTAATTAACCAATGAAAGCAACAGATAGACAGATGACCCTCCTCCATCAGAGCTAGATGTTTAAGGAATACTCTGCCCCTGGGGAGAGCAGGGCATATTTAGGGGCATTTGGGTCCACTGGTGTGGGGCAGGGAGACAACTGTCAGCATGTGAAAGGAAGAGGGAACTTAGAAAGGAGAGGTAGGGAAGGTGCACCACCAGTGGAAGAGTATGGACTGGGAGGTGGTGATTAACAAGAAAGGGCCTGCCATAAAGGAGCTCAAATGGCAGGTAAGGGCATTGGGGAGAAATGAGGGCCAAGATGACCTGACTTCAATGGAGAGCTTGGTTTGTTGTTGTTTGATGAGTCCATTGGCCCTCTCCACCTTTCCCGAGGATTGTGGATGGTAGGGGGTGTGGAATTTCCAGGAGATGTTGAGAGCTTCTGACCCGAGCTCCATGACCCTGGAAGTGAAGGCTGGCCCATTGTCCGTCTCGATGGTCCATGGGATGCCAAACCGAGGAATTATATGGTCCAGGAGCACCTCAGCCACCACATCTGCTGTTTCCATGGAGTCTGGAAACATTTCTATCCACCCTGTAAAAGTGTCTACAAGTGTTAAGAGATAACAAAGTTTTTTTATAAGTAGGCATATGGGACAAATCAACCTGTCAACCTTTGCCTGGTTGATGCCCATGAAGCTGATGCAGAGACTGACATATATGGAGACCCCTTGTGGACTGGCCTGGGCACATGTCAGGCAGGAGGGGTGAACCTGTGAAATATGATCTTGGAGATGGGTGGGGTCAAACAGTGGCTCTAGAAATGGAACAAAGCTTTGGGGCCTATGTGTAAGGTGTGGTGGATGTCTGAAATGATCGACTATGGTCTTGAAGAAGAATGAGACAGATATTTAAATTGAACCAGCCACCCTTTGTTTTTGTGGCCCCCTTTTTATGAGCTCATCCCTACGTTCTGGTTTGTAACAAGGTTGATAGGAGGGAGTTAAGAACAAAATATGTCCTGTGGAATCAAAGGAGCTTGAAGCCAGCCCCCAGGGCTACTGAGTCTGCCTTGGCATTGCCTAAGGTCACTGGGTCCTTGGAGGATTGGTGTCCCTGACAGTAATTTATGGCTACTTCCACAAGGACCTGGAGGGCCTCCAAGGGATTGGCTATAAGGGGTCCATTAACTATGGGAGTGCCCTTGATAGTAAGGAAGCCCCTTTCCTTCCAGAGTGTAGAATGGGCATGGGCTATTAAGAAGGCATATTTAGAGTCTGTATAAATATTAGCCCTTTGGCCGTTGGCTATCTGGAGTGCTCTAGTAAAGGCAATTAATTTGGCCTTTTGTGAGGAGGTTCCCATAGGCAGGCAGGTTGCTTTAACTGTGTTAGTGGAAGTAACCACTGCACAATGCTGCCTGGTCCACACTTTCAAGGGAAATTTTTTCCATGTATTGCTCCCTACTTCTGTTTTTTCAATTATTTGTTTTAGTTTATAAAATGATGTACTTTATTATAACACTTTGTACATTCTCATGTTTGTGATATTATATCTTGCACTTCTTGACTGCAACTGCCTCCACCGTTCCTGCTCTTCCTCATGTGCTTCATCTGCATTATACACTGCAGTGCTACTGTTGCATGTGCACGTACGCTCACACACACGCACGCACACACGCAAAGGAGTGTACCAGGAGACAGAGAACACAGATAAAAAGACAGACACCAGAAGGCATCATATGTATTCTTCTGCTCCTTGCTCAAGGATGTACTTTATAACTTCCATACTCCAAAGATAAAAAAGAAAGTATGATGTGTGTGACAACTCAGTGTATAGGAAAACAGACACACACACACACACCAATTAGCCCAAAGCACTGATGTGCAATATTCTCCCATAAAACAAACAGGGAGGAGGACTTATAAATCCAACAAAGGCTACAGACAAATGAGAATTACAGAAGGAATCAGGACAAAGGAGCAGGAGAGATGACTTGAGAATTGATCAGACAAGCACTTCAAAGTCTACAGTGAGAAACCTGCAGTCGCATGTCCCCAAGAAAACTCAAGGACACAAATGAAAAGAGAAGTAAACAGGAGCTTCTGGGAGGCATAAAAAGGCTGCCTCTCATCAGTACTTGTCAGGTGTCAGTGACGTCAAGCAATGACATGTCCCCATCGTTGGGCTTCAACCTCTGGAAGAGGATGGTGTAGGCAAGGAAAACGGCATTACTGGGACATATAGCCCCATGAATGGTAGGCGAGGAGACAGGGTTTTGTTCTCAGAACTTAACGTACAGGGGCAGTGGCAGTTAAAGTCAGAGGAGAGGCTGAATATGCAGGTAAGAATATTTCTGACATGCAGGCTCTGAGCATTGCACTGCCATGTGCATGGCTAAGTAGAACACAATGGCCTTAGACATGATCTTCTCTTAGAAAAGAAAGTAACACATTGAAATTGCTATTTCCTCCTCTAGATGGAGTCAAAAGCAGGAAGAAGGGAGGTCCAGAGATTTTTCCATTCTTAAAGGTAAGAAGGATTGAGTTACACTGTTGATGGCTTTTACAGAGAAACAGCTCATAACACAGAGGGAAAATGTGGATCCATTTAAAAATCTTCTGTACATGTTCATTGTTGTGAACTTCTGAGTGTGGAATCCAGAAGCTGACAAGACGTGTCTGCCTCATCTATTCTTCATGTTCGTTTTTTAGACAGGGTCTCCTCATAGAACTCAGTACTTGCAAATCCAGCCATACTGGCTGGTCAGCAAGCACCAGGGTTCTTATCTTTGCAGTCCCACTACTGAAAATACAAGCATGCACACTATGTGTGATCTTCTTAACCTGGGTAAGAGCCCACATTGTGCAGAAAGGAAATCCAGGAATTAGCAGCAAGGACTAACGCTGAGCATTCTCCCATACGAGGCAAACGGTACTGTGAATCTAGAGGCACAGGCTGGAGGACACAGGACATTTCACAGAGATTCAGACAAGAACAGAGACTGAGAAAGAAGACCGGGCTTGTGTAAGGTTGCACTTGAGAGCCCACTGAGGCACCAATTCGGTGCACAGTCACAAAAATATGTCATGGACTGTGATTCCAGACAAGAAAACAGGAGCTTCAGGGAGGTATGGCAGGGCTGCCCCTCATCAGTACATCACAGATGTCAGTGACTCCAAGGGATGACAGGTCCCCTCCTTTCCTGCAAACAGCAGAAGTCTCTGATCTCTGAAATGTGAGAAAAGCTGGGATACTGATGTTTTCTGCAAAAAGTCAGCCCACAAATAGCAAATGTCTCATTTACAGTAAGAAGTCTCCGGGGAGGGGAAGATGGCTGAGAATGGAAAGTGCTTTCTGCATGAGGTGAAAACCCGACTTCATCATCCAGTACTCATTTGACAAAAAGGTATGTGGACAGGTATGTTTAATCTCAGCACCAGGGAGACAGAGACAGGAGGATCAAAAGGAGAGCACATACACACACTCACAAACATGCACGCGTGCAAGCATGCTCACACACAGAGAGATAAATAGAGAGGGAGAGACAGAGAGAGACACACGCAGAGAGACCCACGCAAAGAGACACACACACACAAAGACAGGGGGAGTCCTTTGAAATCAGGCTATTCCTAGGGTCACAACATTTCCAACCCCTTCTTTGGCTTCAAAGCACAGCCTCAAAGCACACATGCGTTCCTCTCTTTCAACGTGAGTGAGCCAAGAGGGAGGTAATGGAGAAAGCAATGGGACCTGCCCCATCCAAGGCACCCTAGAGAGGACAGGGAGTAAGGGGAAGAGTCAGAGACACATAGAGAGACACAGTGTCATCAGGAACCTGGTGTGCTGTCTGGGTGCATGGGGTCCGTGCAGAGAGGGCAAGTCTGCGCATAGCTAGCTAATACCCCACCCATAGCTGGTGACGGTCCAGAGAGGAGACCCCAAGGGACTTCTTCACGCTTGGGCACAGGCCACAGAGGGCTAGGCCCGGCCTGAAGCTAACAGGAATTGCCGAATCCATGTAGACAATCTGCAACGTCAAGCACGTTCGTGAACGTTTATTTTGGGGGTCAGGGGGTAGGGGTGGGGTCTGTGTGTGGAGAAACACGTATGCAGTGAGGAGCGGTCATAGCAAGCCCCACAGTCTCCCAGATGGTTCTCTTTTGGAGGTGGAGCTGCAGGGGGTGATGGCAGAAAGGAGGAGGCTCCCTTCTAAGGAGTGGGCGCAGGAGGGTCCCTGCCAGCCCCAATCCTGGCTGCTGACCTCTTCCGGGCCGCCTTTAGGATGGTCTTCTCAAAGAGCTCTTTTTCACGATAGTGCACAGGTGGGCCACGCAGGTACTTCTCTTCTGCCTCCTTGTAGCTGAGCTCATCCAGGGCAGCGATGGAGCAGATGATTGCCTCTGGAAGAAGAACCTCCATGGTGAGCCGGACTTGGTCTCCTCTTGCCAGCGAGAGCAGGGCCTGGTCTGCTTCCTTGGATATTTCTTGCAAATGTCTGGCCACGAGGTGCAACTGGTCTTCATCCTCCAGGTAGGTCTCAATGCAGAAGACTTCCCTCTTTGACTTCCAGAGGTCGTCCAGCCACCGGGACGGTTTCCTGCCCTTCACGATGTCCAGCAGGTGCTGGTCGGCCCCCTTTCTCTTCACGATGAAGTCTACGAGCTTCTGGTTGGCTCTGTCCCAAGCGGCTCTCATGCGGTCAGGCAGGAGTTTCTTGCGGGGCCTCTTCCCACCGGGGGCGGTCTCCTCCTCCCAGTCTTCCAAGTCGGCATAGCTCACCTTGGGGAAATCAATGCGCAGGTCGCCCTCTTGAATGGCTCTCCTCAGCGGGTAACTGGCTCGGGCGGTGTAGTAGTCCATAAAGGAGCCCCGGAAGGAGCCACAGGCGAGGTCCTCTCTGTAGCGGTCGATCACAGAGAGGCACCAGTTGATGCCCTGGCCGTACACTTTGCTGGCTCTCCGCAGGAGGGAGAATCTCTCCCCACAGTCCAGGAGCTTCAGCTTGCGGAGAGGGACGCGGACACCCCTGCGCTCAAACTGCATGTTGCCCTCGATCAGCAGCACCCTGGCCGTCTTGTCGTTCTTGCTGACACTCTTGACCACCGCCGGCCAGAAAGGATGGTCCTGGAATTTGAACCAGACCAGCATCCCTCGTTCGATGGTATTCGTCTCCTGGGCAGAAGCCACACTGGTGGCTTGGCAGTCTTCCTGAACTCCAGGGGCTCTCCTCTTGACCCTGGCCTTAGTCACCTTCGAGCGCACTCGAGTTTCCAGTCCCGAGAGCCCACAATGTGCACACAGCACATGGATCTTCCTTTTCCTGCCAGCAGTGCGGACTGATCTTCGCAGGCTCGGGACTGGAGGCGTGCAGGCTGCCGATGCCCCCTCTGAGTCTGGCCTCGGGGTCGGCGGACCGGGATCCTCCTTGTTCTCTGGGAGGGTGGTCTTCCTTTGGGCTCCAATGGCCTGGATCTCTAGGCCACCACACCCTACTTGCTGCTTGAGAGCTTTGGGCGAGGTAGAGGCGTGCCTCCTCGGTGGCCCAGAGGCAGGTCTATGCTCATTGTTAGCACGGGCACCCTCCCTAGAGGCCCGGGTGCTCAACTTTCTCTTGCCAGGATTATCACCAGCATTTCCTGTTGGCGTCTTGCAGGAACTTGGCCGAGCTCTGGTGCCCCTTAACATGTTCCCTTGCATTTCAGAGTAAGGGGACTCTACAGTGGCATGCGCCTGGGCTTCCCCCCCTTGCACTGCAGGATCATTCCCTGAGCCCATCAACACAGGTCCTGGGCGGCCTCGCTTCCCAGGACTCCTGTGGGAGAGCCCTTGGCCTCTCTGGTTGCGCCCTTGGGGGTGCTGGCGCTGGCGTGGGCTGGAGCTGGTCTCCTCTTTCGGAACCTTGGGAGCCACTGTGCTGGTTCTTCGGCCACCTGCCCTTTCTCCTTGATACAAGCGGGTTCCCTCGCCCAGAACATCCAGGGCCACCCTGAGGGCTCTTCTGTATGCCCTGGTCTGCCCTGGCGGGCCACTGCCCTGTGACTCCTTTCCGGCCAAGGAGGCGATGGTTACGATTTCAGACTTGGTTAGGGGCCTCGCCTCTGTGCTCCTCACTCTGGTCTTCTCACCAACAGAGAGAATTTGGACCTCCAGGAAAGAGGCCCCTCTCCTCTTACTATGGGCCGAGGTCCTGGGTCTGGTCAACACCCTTGCAGGCCACAGCTGGCCCTTCCAGCCACAGAGCACATACTCTGCAGAGTCCATGGCGATGGAACCCTGGGGCTGTTCTGATCAGGGCAGGGTGACCCCCTGCGTTGTGGTGGGCACTGCTCCCTGCTGGTCGTCTCTGTCTGGCCTGGCTCCCCTGCCTGCGGTGCTGTCCTCCCTCCAGAATCTGGTAGACAAGCTCAACCTGAGGGCCTCTCTCAGGGTGATGTGGGCCTGCCCTGTAAGTGTGGGAGAGGGAAGCAGAGCTGCGTTAGGACGGAATTAGCCTTTAGTGGATACTGAAGCAACAGCTCAGTGAGGTGAGGAGAGAGAAAGCAAGGGGGTGCCCAAAGTCTGTCGTTCCACAGGGATGAGGGTGTGTGCCTGAGAAGATATGGAAGGATCCAGAGCAGATGTGTGACACACGGTCACCCACCCTGAGGCTAGGGTGGTGAACTTCCTCCCGGAGAGGTGAGTGTCTTTACTTGGCTTGTGTATTTTCCTGCCCATCCAATGCCTTGGGGGCTCCCCGGGATTCCGTCCGGGTGGGGGGAGCCTCATTGCTTTCTTTCCTAGGGAGCTAACCCCCCCTGTGCCCCACCCCAGGAAGCCTGTGCACACCTAGTGCACCTTGCCTTCTGCACCAGTATGATACCAGGTTGAGGAACGGTGTGTGTGTGTGTGTGTGTGTGTGTGTGTGTGTGCGCGCGTGTGTGTGCCTGTCTGTGTGCGTGTGTGTGCGGAAATCTTCATGGCGATTTGCATAACATGGCAGGTAAGGATGGTTGCTGTCACTGTCATAGCTTCTGGCCTCCCTCCCCTTCCCCCGCCCCCTCATAGTTTGGTTCTGACCTCTTGCTCCCAACTCCGTGCTGGACCGACCTCGCTATGGGATCAAGTGCACGCGTGGCACAAAGGAGAGCCCCCCCAAGGAAAGCACTTCACCGTGGAGAAATGCTTTCTAATTGGCAGACTCAGTGGTGTCAGATGAGAGCAACAGGGTAAGTGTCGCCATTGGTATTGCCCACTCTCCTGCTGCTGCCTCAAGTCCATGGGCCCTGCACACCCATATCTGCTGGCGATGGGCACTGTTCTACCATCAGATCCCAGGCCACAGAACTCTCCTGCCCACAACCTCTGTGCCATAATGTTAATCCACAGGGTCGTCTTAGACAGACAGGAAATCAAAGCGGCTGTTTGATGCCCTGGATGGTCACTTGCCCATCCCTAAGTCCAGAAGGCATGCTTTGAATCTTAAGTGGTGTCCAATCTCATCTGTAGCGTAGCTCTCCCATACATGTCCCTCCATTCTCTACCTCTCCACACAGGGCCTCCCCCGTGCTTCTCAGTGGAGTCTCGTCCCTTTCTGCTCACTGTGAGTGGGTGTGTGTCAGGGGTCTACTCCTTTCCTGACTGCTCTTGCCTTGGGTCCGCGGGGCTTCTCTCATTACCGGGCCAGCACCAGGCACAGCGCTGCAGAGCACTGTGGACCAGGGGGTCCTGAGGCAGTTCCCTGAGGACCCTGGTCATTTTGGGGACTCCTGTTAGCCCACGACCCCTTCGGTGAGTGCGGGCACCCCGACCTCTCCCTTAGGGACTCCAGGCCTTGCCTTACCCATGGGAATTCCCGACCGGACAGAAATATGGGAGGCAAATGATATTCGCTTCAGTCCCTCAGCCCTCCCCTTCCCACCCTCTGTATCCATAAACACCCGTCGGTAATTCTAGCACCAGATCCCTATTCACTGCTCAAATGTACAGTGTCCCCTCTGCCGTATTCCCGTTCAAGTCTTACCGACTTCCAATCTGATCTCACAGTGCATAAAGTGGCTCTCAACATGCAGGAGTCTAGGTCTGGCCCAGGCCACACCTGCTGGGTGATGCAATAGTAAATGTGGACTGTGCAATCTGGGGCCCAATTTAGGGATCACCCGCAGTGGTTCTTCCTCCGAGAAATCTGTGTGACCTCACAGGGTTGGCCTGCTCTGATCCAGCCTCCGTGGAGTCCTCGGCCACAGGTATCTATCTGCTGAGGACACAGAGGAAAACATAGGCACCTCAGTTACTTCCGGCTGCCCTCTGCTGGACCTTCCGAGCACATGCTCACCAGCAAGGCTGACTGAGCACCATCTAGCCCAAGCAACCATGCCCCCATCCATATGCGGGTACCACACCTCGGGCACGAGAGAGCCCACCGCTCACTCGGTGCCCTTAGCAATCACGGAGGCCCGCGTTATAGTTATAGAATGCAAGCTTTCCACCCCAGGCAGGGGTGCCTGCAGGAGCTTCTGCTTCCCTCAGGCGTGATGTTCTCAGCCTCACACACTTCCTGAGTTAGAAAACATACCCGGGAATATCAAGTTTGTGTTCAAGCCCACATGCCAGGACATCCAGGCAGCATCTGTATCTCAGTCACAGAGAAAAGCATCTGCACCCATTATCAGGCCACGCTCTTCCCGGCGTGTGTATTCCATCTGTGCAGGCCTACTGCGCCGTGCCTTAGAAAAGCCCTCCGTCTTTCTACAACCTGCTTAAATATTGTCAGTTTTGCCATCCGGCTCCATCGATTCAGGCATCACCTCTAGTGCACTACCTTCGACAGTTACCTTTCCGATGAAAGCAGCAAAGTCTTCCCCAGAGGTGCACGGAGAAGGGTGCAAGATGGAACCCTGAAATCCCTGTCTCAACACATGCTTTGGCCCCGTGCCCGAGGCCTTCTGTCAAGAACTCGCACACGGTCTCCGTGTGCGACATCCATTCACGTTTTGTCCAGATGGGAACTTCCAGATGGCTCCCCTCCCTGTGGTGAGACAAACAGACGGGGCCCAGTCTGACGAGAGGGTGCGAGAAGGGCACAGAGCGTATTGTTCACACGCAGGGGCTGAGATACAGGGAGAGATGCCGATGATGGGCTGCTGGGTCAGAGGGAAACCCCAGCTGCACACCCTGTAACACAGCCCAGCTGATGCTTAACCCATCTGTGAGCAGAGCAAAGACTCTGACCCGGGCACAAACTAACACCCATCGAGGAAACAGACGCTGCCCCTTCTTCAGGTGCTCTCATACCGCACTGACTTTTTTTTTTTGCCTCAGTCTGCCTAGCTGCGATTAGTGGCCACTTTAGAGGCGGCTGTCTTTTGGAGGCATTTCTTCCCTTCTTGTGTCAGGTCTCCAGGCCAAGAGATCTGGAGACCTCGGCTTCTATCCTCCAAGGGAACTGCCAGTCCTCATCCATGTTTACCTCCTCCTTAAATGCCTTCCAGCTTCTCTCTCTCAGACAACACAAGCTACAACTCTCTCGGGTAAGGTGCCATCGCACCAACACGGCCATTCTGTCAAGAGCACGTGTGACAATCATTGCCAAACAGCGACGAGGCAGCCATTTATGTAGGTTGGCGAGCTATCCTTTCAGAGCCTGAAAGGATAAAGCTGGCACCAACGCGGTGAGGTGTCACCCGAGGACAAAGAGACAGGGCTGGCTGAGCACCAGTCCTTGGGGCTTCGCGTCAAACAGTAATAGCCAGAACCTTTCCTGTCCCACGAAAGAGCCAGCACGTACCCACGGCACACTCACGGGCCCAGCTCACATTCACTCAGGATGGCTGCAGGCACCTACCTGTGTGCCTCGTGTGTCTGTCTAGTGATCCCACGTCTCCGCTCTGTGAGTATCTTTCGCTAATGTATCTGTAACCAGGAAAGAATGGCTTGTCCCCATTGTCATGGCAACCACAGTGTCATAGGAAAAACGTTCTCCCCTAGTAAGAGGCCAGTTCTCGGTAGAAATCAGGAAGGAGGCTGCCTGACTGTTCACTTACATCTCTGTCACCTAGATCCCCCACCATCCCCTGCAGCTGCACGCATGAAACAGAGTAAGCATGCACACAACGACAGAAGACGATGTTGCCTGCCATTCCAGGGTGCAGGGGCCTTGGTGCTGGGCTTTGACAAGGGGCCGGGACAAGGCAAGACAAGAGCTGACAGGCTCCGTTCTACCTTCTACTATAATAAGATCAGGCAGGGGCCAGGTCTGAGAAGGACACCTTTTCACCTGACAGAATTTGGAAGGCAGGCACTTTGTCTCTCCAGCTGGAAATAAGTGTTCTAGGTCACTTTGCAACAAATATGGAGGACCGGGAACCTCCAGGAAATCAGGTGGCAGCATCATTCCCCCCACCCCGTCCTCACAAAAAAAAATTACACGGTGAATCTCAAGCAGAAAGGAGAGAGAACCCACTTCAAATGGCAGGAAGCTTTGGAAACCTCAAAGCCATGCACAGTGACATATTTCCTGCAGCAGTGCCACACCCCAAAACAAACCCAAACAGCAGCCATCTAGGAGAAAAGAAGTATTCAATATCCCCAGGCGGTGGAGGCTATCTCATTTAAATCAACACACCACACACACTCACACACACACACACCACACACACACCACACAAACACACTTATACACAGACACACTCTCACACAGACACCAAACAATACACACACACCACACAAACACACTCAGACACACTCTCACACAGACACCAAACAATACACACACACACACACACACACACACACACCACACAAACACAGACCTCTTACACCTGTTTAAGGTAATGGCAGAACAGAGAACAAAGTTAAGTTTAGGGGAAAAAATTAGGACCAGGGAATTGAAGGGGGCGTTTCTGACTGTTTTTTCCTGGAACTCACAAGAATTCTTAGGGTTTGTGAAAAAAGAAGTTTCAGACATATACATTGTATAAACAGTAGCATATTTATGTCAGAATGGCTGTGACAGATATTATTGCACAATGAAAAGTGTTAAGACTACGGAAGACAGCGTGTGAGAGAAATTTGATAACTTGTGTTCAAACTTGTGTTTATAAAAGCTCACACCTTTATAACCTGCAGGTCTTGTATTTGTATTTACCTGAAATTTGTTTGGTGAGGTTGTCCTTTTAAACTGACAAAACCTCTCAGCTGTCAAACTGCATCAGAGACCTTTGAGAAGGATGAAATTTTACTTGAATTACTGATTAAAAAACGACAGAGGACTTACTTGTTTGGCACCTAGACCTCAGGGTTCTCCGTGGTCACTGAAGGTCGCGTTTGTCTTTTGATGTTTAGAGCAGGGCCTGCCAGGCTCCAGAAGATCCTGCGGGCTACGAAATCTGTAGGCAGACAAGTCTACCTTGACCTGAGCAGCTAGGCTGTCGATTCCAGAGATTCTTTTCGTGTCTGGAGATCCTCAGTTCAGATGAAAGGCAGTTTTTCTCGGTGGTCAGCGCTTGGCAGTCGAAGCAAAGTGTGGATGGACGTTGTTCTGTGCCCATTTGCTTTCTGTCTTCTTTGAAGGAAGTAGAGTGCTGCTGCTAGGAGCCAACCTGTCTCTTTTTGTGAGGAAAAGTTTATTAATAATTAAATATTTAAATGCCATGTCTCCCAGATCTCGGAGCAGTTGTGGGCCGTTTATCAGGTGGAACTACAGTATAGAATCTGCCTGGAGAGCCGGGCCTGAGCTTGACTGTACCGGCTCTTAATTTACCAGGCAAGATTTACATTTGTAAAAAGACAGAAAGAAAAAAAACTGCTTGCAATAGAAGGTTAAGGGCAGAACTGACAATAGTAGAGAACATCTTACTACATTTTAAATGAGGTTTGGATCAAATATAAAGTGTTTTTGTAAGAAACTTAAAAGTACATGCCAGCATAAAACATAAGACTTATTGTTTCTGTAGTCTGAAATGAGATGCAATGAACAGACAATTATAACATTTAACGGTAAACATAGGTGCACCTAAGTTACATGTACGAACATACACACAGAGGGAACAGGAATTGGGCAAAGTGGATGTTCTTGGTGCGGCCAACCTAAGGCGTGCCACTGCACAAAACACACAAGCAACAGAGTCAGCACTGGGGGAGCAGACAGGGAACACTTCAGTAAAGATGACAGGACTTGGTCATCTACCTGGCTCTCAGTTAAGATGTCGGTGAAGTCATCTGACCTCAGTTAAGATGATGGTAAGTTCACCTGACCTCAGTCAAAATGGCAGCGGGACATATAGTGTATGGAAAAGCCACGAAATTTGAGCCGCAGGGATTTTAAGTTTAATAAAAAGAGAGACCCAGAGGCGTGATCCGCCCTGTACCGAACCACCATACCACAAGCCGTGGTGGGGAGCAAAAGGCTGGAATTGAAAACAGCCGCCTCATGGATCCGACCAATCTTGTTGGCAGCAGTAGCGGTGGCAGGGACAGTTTGAGGAATCTCCTTCCGTTTGTTTGTATGTTGACAGTAGTTAGAAAGCTCCCATAAAAGTGGAGCCTGGGGGACACTGGCGGAGTGAGGGAAGGAGCTGAAGAATTAGGACATTAAGGCCTGGGGTCTTAGGGCCTCTAAAAGGCACTCATCCCAGGGAATGGCTGGACTGACGGACATGGATGAAAGCCTGTGAAAATGGTGACACCACAAGGCCTATAGGGGGACATCTCCCATCTAAGGGCGGGTGACTAGGCTTCAGGGCCCGCGAGGTGATCATGGGCCTCACTTCCACCCTGGAGTGGACAAGGCCCAGAAGGGCTGCCTGGGAAAGCTTCCTGAAGGTGCTAGGGACCCCGACGCATGAGCAGGACCGCTTGTATGCCCCTGCAGAGACTCGGGGCCTTCCACATGGCTCGTTCAGTACCCTTTGAGCATTCCCGCCATTCCTCACAGGTCCTTACTTCCACATGTGGGAGCATTGCAAACAGGGAGCAGAGGTGTTCCGGGCACTTTCAGCCCTTCCTAGGTGAGTTTCCAGTTTGTGCATGCACAACCGAAAGCTCCAAGTCAAGTATGCTTCATTGCAGGGTCGGTCTCAAGACGGACCAGCGCCAGCCTGGCTCACATATGCTGACATGGTTTTCTATAGAGGTAGAACACTTCCCCATAGTGAGGCCGACCCGGCCCCTCCCTCGCCCACCCGGAGGACCAAGAGCTAAAAGGGAGTCTGAGGATTGTGGAGAGCTGCGTCCCTCTGGGTGAGTGAGTAGTTACTGAAACCCAGGTTAGTCTCTGAGATGACGTCCTGAGCCCAAATTCCCCAGTGGAGTGGAGGAGGCCTGGAAGGGCTGTGTGGAAAGCTCTGATAGGAAGCAGGGACTGAGAAGAGTGGGCGGGACGATATGTGTGCTCACAAAGGACCAGGGACCTACCACATGGCCCTTTCTGATGTCTGGGCCAGTGAGACATTCATCCGGGTCCACAGGTCCACAGTTGTGCTGAGTCAAAACACGAGTGTGGGTGTTTAAGGTCCTCCCGAGCCTTAAAGGGAAATTTCCCCTCGACGCGTGCATACGTGTGTGCATGCCTGCGTGCATACGTGCTTGTGCGTGGTTGTGGGCGGGCCTAAAGACATTGGACAGGAGCACGCATGCTCACGCGCCCACGCTTTTCCACAGAGGCCGACGATTTACCGGAAGTGAGAACTAACTGGCTGTGACCACTGCCGAGGGGAAGCCGGGTTTCGGGTCGCCCTCCCGAGGCCATTCCTCTAGGTGAGTGACCAGGTGTTAGGACCCAGGATCTTCCCTGAGGTGGTTGGTGCCTGGCTCCTGAATTCCACACCACATCTCCTCTCCTCATGGCCCAGGTTCCCGGAGGAAAGTCTAGGAATGCTTTGTGAGGGACGCGGGACTGAGAAGAGCGGACCAGAAACAGGGGTGCTTGGGGAAAGACTTAGGGACCTCCCCATGGCCCGTTCCGAGGTCTCTGGGCACTTCCGATGTCCTCCGGGACATCCGTGGAGGGCGGGCCTAGGTGAAAGGGGCGGTGGGTGTTCAGGTTCTCGCAAGCCTTAATCCGCTCTATTCCGGGACACGCGTGTGCCACCCCAACACTCAAGTCACGTATGTGTCATTGCCCCGTGGGCCTAGCTAGGTGTGACGCACCTTCGTGGGTAAGGAGGGTCTGTGGGGATCAACGTGAATCCTGTCCTCCTAGGTTTGTGACGAGGTATGGGGCCCCAGGAGAGCCCGTGATGTCCAGAGCCTCGCTTCTGAATGTGACTGGAAGAGGCCAGATTGAGCAGTCTGAGAAAGCTGTGCTGGGGCCCCACGGCCTGAGGGCACTGGGCAGGGCAGTTTTGCCTGCTGCTGGAGGGACTAGGGACCTTCCAGGAGGCACCTTTTGTACCTCTTGGGCATTTTCCAGATTGGTCCAGGGCAGAGAGCTAGACGGGCGGGCACACCGAGAAGAAGAGGTGCTCTGGGCCTTTCCCACCCTCGATAGTGGGGTCCCGTTTCAGCCATGTGTGACTGCAAGCCCAGAGTCCCTAGACATGATTTCTAGGTGAACCTTACCATAGAAGTGGAAGAGCCTAGGTTAGACCCTTGCCTACCCTCCTTTCCGCTCTTCCAGAATCAGGGATTCTTAGGTTCAGGAAGTGAGGACGAACTAGGTGTGATCCCCCTCGAGTGGAAGGACAGTCTCAGAGGATGGTGGTGAAGCAGGTCCACCTTGGCGAGTGACTGGTCACTAGGGCCCACCATGGTGGCCCTTGAGGTGATGTCTGGAGCCTCCCTTCTGCATCAGACTGCAATCAAGGACAGAGGGGAGATCTGAGAAAGCTCTGTCAGGACCGCAGGGCCCTGAAGGAGTGGGCAGGACAGCATGTGTTCTGGTGAAGGAAGTCCTGTCCCTTCGAGCCCCCGTCACTGCAGTTCCCGGACCAGTCGTGTGCACCTTCAAGTCCAGGTCAACACACAAGCTTCCTTACTTGCATGGGTCTAGTCCTTTAGCTCCTTGCAGCAGGCTCATCCATGCATGCCTGCATGCTTCTCCACCTGATCACACATCATCCCATTCGGGGATGTGGGGCCCACTCAGGTGGGACAAGCTTCCCAAGGGAAGAGAACTCTCAGGGAAATGTGGCTGAAGTGTGGTCACGTTATCTGGGTGGGTCCCTCTTCTGAAGATCTGGTGGTTCCAAAATCAGAGTCAGCCTGGATCCACAGTACTTGGTGCTGTATCACCTACCACACACGCCAGGCACTACCCCACCCCCATTCTGCCACACACACACACACACACACACACGCACGCACACACACAGACAAACACACACACTCTCCTCATGTCTGTGCACCAGCTGGGCCCACATGCGAGGCATCTCTCATGCATAGGAGTTGCTCCAGCCAGTAGGAAAGCATGCTTGTGGAGGCAGGCAATGTCTAGGTGTTACCTTCCTCTAAAGAGAAAGAGGTTTCTGAGGGAAAGGTCTTGGAGTAGGCTCCTCTTGGTGGGTGACTGCTTATTCTAAGAGAAACTGTGTCAGAGTGTGCGGAGGTGATCAGGCTTGTGCCTGGAAGATCCAAACTTGGCCTGTGAGGTGACTTGTCGAGGGGCAAATAGAAGGGCCCCCGGGGGCTGCACTTCATCACAGAGGGGTGTGGATCGTCATGGGGCTCCCTACAAATGCCACAGTGAAAAGAGTAACGATCCCCACGAGATCAAGATGAAATCTGTGTGCAAATACCTTAGTTATTTAGCAGATGTTGGTTCAAACTTCTAGAGGCTGACCCCAGGCGGGTTGTTTTTGACACGATTAAATAAAGCACAATTTGGGGGAAAAAATTCTTGGTAACGATGATCTCAGTAACATGTGCAGAATGAATATGGAGGCCTGACTACATAGAAACTCTCTTGCAACGTACATGTGACCTCTACCACGAAGATGGGTTCTATAGCTTAGGGACCTGGGGTCTGGTGTGGCTCAGTCACGCGGATAGCGTTGAGGTCACCAGGCCGTAACGTCCATGGGCCATCTCCCCTAAGGATGGGCTCTGTTGACCGAGAAACCAAACTAAAGGTGAAGGTCTAGGGAGGGAGAGTCAAACATAATAATCTGGGAGATCCGGGTGTGGCCTGGCTCTGCAGGCAGCACAGATCACCAGGCTGTTAACAGCATCCTCTCCAGGTCTTCTGGTTGGAAAACAGACGTAGGCATCCCTTCTGTTGACGAGACTAGCCTGGGTGCTTACCGTTCCTAGTTCCCATAGTGCTTGTCTGTGAGCACAGGGGCCTCATGCCCGCTTACAGGCTGTGTGTCACTCCCTGTGCGAGGGTATATTGGCGAACCTCTGCATTTGCCTCCATTGGGTCCTTCAAGGATGTTGGAGTCCATGTGTTGCTTCTGAGACATGCAGACTCAGAGTGGGTAGGGATTTCAGCTGAGTGTTCAGCAGGACTCAAGCGTGAAGTGCAGGGACTTGGCTCCAGTGACCCCATTGGCCGTCAGTGGGCTGGTGTCTGGGTTAATGGCCACTTGGTTTGGGGCCAGCCCAAGCAGTCCTATCCTGGGGCCAAGAAGTCAGCAGAAAGGGCCGAGACTGAGGGCTACAGGGCTGTGGAGAGCTCTGCATTCAGACAGAAAATTGGGACAGAATGTGATTGGATGTTGCGGGATATCGGTGTCATCCTCCTACCTCCTCTTGGCTGCAGCACAGAGAGTGCCAGGACTCATGGCCACAGCCTGTGCAGTCCGGGTCCCTGTTTCCATTGCGACCACGACATTCTTCTCGGTGTCTTTACTGTCTGTGTGCACCAACATTTCAGGAGTCGTCCCCAGCCCCGCAGAGCCCCAGCCATGTCAAGCAAGGAGCAGAAACATACAGAGAGAAGTGCCAAGCGCCCTAGGGTTGATCAGAATCTCCCACCAGATGACTTGCAGAACCCAGGTCGAGTCACCCCCGGTAACAACTGATATGGGGCATATGGGTGGGGGGATCCTAACCGAGAGGGGACATTCTGCTACTCCTCGACGGGTGGAGCACCGGGGTGGCCTAGTACTCACCGGGTCTTTCCCCGGAGTTCCAGGTGTGGGTGTGGGGATTCGCGTGCTGAGAAGTGATTCTCAAGCACGCTCTGGGTTTCTGTCCCCACCCGATGTTCTTCCCCGTGGCTGGGGTGCAAGGGAGTTGGCCTTGGCCAACAGGCCTCTGAAGAACCCGTGGGCCACGGTGGTTTTCCTTGCAAGGCTTGTACAAACACAAGTACCTGCTGTCCCCAGACTCAGGCCTAGTTGAATTTCACCTGGGTGGGACTGGGGTGGGTCATGAGTTCCTGGAAGAGTACTTTAAAACTGCCCTCGGCGATGGACTCTGTGGACCCCAGACTGAAGCTGTTTCCCACGTGGGACCATGAGAACAGCACACTTCATTCACAAAGGTTTTTCCTTTCTTCTCGGTGCAGCAAACAATCCGGCGGCTGATACCAGTGAGATGGGCAGCTGTTCCTCAGGATCAAACGTGCAGGAGGCCAGGTGATGTCTTAAAGCAACTTTGGCCTGACCCAGGAAGTAGTTTCAGTGTTGTTTTCTGCAGAAACTTCTGCCCTTTTCTGGGAGACGGCTACAAACGGAGAGTTTGGTGTTTCGTGAAATAAGCCAGCACCAGAGACGACAGTCAGCTGTTTTCTCTCATTTGAGGATCCCAGATTATAAATAGGTCCATAAAATGATATCACCCGAACTCAGAAGGGAGACTGGGGAGAGGCAGGCAATGGCCAATAGAGGGGAAGGTTTGAGGAGTGGAGGCCGACTCTGGAGGTGGAGTGTGGTCACGTGGCATGAAGGTTGAAGAGACACTGCTGGGTAATAGAGGAGGAGTAAGTAGCGGGAGGGGATTGAGGATGGAGGAGAGTGAATACGGCTGTAGTTCACGAAAGACGGCTGGGCACACCTCTATGAAACCCGTCAGTGCTGTACAGTGAATGGGCTCCGGTCAGCATGTAGTATACCAACCCCTAGGCTGTCACAACATAACACAAAGCCGCTGCTTGCGGAGAGGAGACTCTTTGTGGAGCCCAGTGCAGTTGGGCTGGGAAGGCCAGGGATGCAGTTTTCCTGAGTCATCCAGCACCCAGCCTGAGGTTGGTTTCCTGGGGATATGGCTGACTTTGAGTCACCCACGCTCCAGTAAGTAACCCTTAACCGTGTGCCCATATGTATCTGCAGTGAGCTCTTTGGTTCCCTGTGAAAACCTGAGTAAAGGAGTAAGACCAATGACCCGGGAGAGGCAAATCCGACTTTGCCTCACATGAGCGCTGGTCTCTCCGAAATCGCGTGCCTCGCCTGCCTTTCCTTCAGAGCGAAGTTAGGATGTTTGTCCTCAGTTAAGGATTCTTGTGTGCATTTTCCACAGGGAGCCTGTTCAGAAGAGGATACGGGATTTCAAAGGTGTGTTTGAGCAGGTCTTGCTAGTCCAGGAGCTTTCTTTCCGACCCTACAACTCAAGCGTGGTGAGAACGTGGTCGCCTGTCAACAGGACAACAGGAGTCTGTTAACAGTTCTGTCGCTCAGGGGATGGATTTTTATCATCATTATTATTAATTTTTGGAAGAGTAAATTGCCATTGTCGTCTAGGGGCTACCTTTAGCTTAACTTTTCACTAGCTGCTCTGAACAGGGGGATGTTGCAGCTGTCACTGAGGCGGGGAGATGGGGGGGGGGAGAGTGTCCTGCTTCCTGCATTGCACTGGAGATGATGGGCAAGCAGGTTGATCTCTGCTTTTTATCTTACTGCACGAATGGTATGTGGCATTTCGGCAGCTGTTTTTCACCTTCTGAATTAAGTCACTTTTCTGGCTTTCCAAAGTTGCCCTCCTCCAGGAACCCCTGCCCAAGAAGGGCTTGGAGAGCAGCATTTAGGCCGTACACACCCGTGAGCCTGTCAGGGAAGGGTGAAGGCAGCCAGGCCGTGGCCCGGCAAGAAGAGTGTCATGGCGTGCGAACGAACATCAGCATCACGCATGCCACACTAGCTTGTGGTCTGTCGTCCACGGTAACCAAGTCAGAGTACCACACGCCCCTCAAGCTGAGACAGCTTTTTTTTATTACTTGTGTAGGTGACCCTAAAACAGCATTACAAGAGAGACATCGTCAATTCTTTGCCGGTGTATAGAGTCAGTTCATGCAAGCAAGGATGTCCGACAGCATTCCTTCTTTGTGGTACAAATGAACTGCTTGGTTTTTGAGGTTTCCAGAAAACGGTTTGTCAGTTCAGTGGTGGTCACTCGTCAAAGCACGATGCCCCCGTTTCTGTATTGCTAGCACAGAGGAGGTAGAGGCGGGAGAAACCAGAACTGGAGGTCGTGCTCGCTTACCTCTCAGGTTTGAGACCGGCCTGGGCTGCGCAAGAGGCGGTCTAAAATTTAAGAAAAGAAAAATAGAACAAAGAACAAAATGAACACCAGATCTGTACATACTCCTTCCTGTTACCGTGTAGGTGGTATGTCAGGGATGAAAGAGCGCCTCTTCCTGTGGATACTTGATTTAAAGTGATACCATTTCCTTTGTCGACTAGGGGACATTACCCGGTCCTTCCTGGCAAAGAGGAAGCAGTTTGAAAAGGATATACATGCCTCTTTCAGAATCCTGAATGCAAACCTCCACAGTATTTTCAAAGCGCAGCAGAAGTCAAGGTAAAGTTGTGACCGACCCTCTGTAAAGGAAACCTGTACCGCTTTCGCTCTTCCTTCCAAAGTCACTCCCGCCTGCCATTGTGACACTGTGCTGAGTGGAGTCGCTAATGGGACCTAGGTAGCACTGCATTTTCTCTGTGAGCTAGTCCTGTCCATAGCTGGAGGACCGCCCCCCTCGTTTATGCCGCTCAGGTGTGTTAGCTGCAGCAGGACTGGTAAGAGAACAGTTCCTCACCGGTCAGATGACAATACAGATAATGTCCTGTGAGGAAGGCCAGGCCTCTGTGGTCCTCAAAACTGTACCTTTTAGGATGTGCCATCGGCGCTCTCTTTGGTAAATCGTCGTCCCCGTGTGGGGAAATGGTTCTGTGCACTCTTTGTGTATGTGACTCCGAGAAGATGAAGGGTATGTTGCCTTCAGTACACGGACTTGGGCTTTCAGGATATCTAGGTTACTCCATAAGGGGAAGGGAAGATGAATCTAATTTTAAGCCGGAAATGCAATCTTGGGAAACGTATGCCTCCGAGCATCCTCGGCGTGCGAGAGGGAAGACGCACAAAGTGATGACACCGGTAGCAAATTAAGACAAGTTCTTCTGGGACGAGAGTGATATTTCCGCCTCTCAGGAGACAATTTAATTCATGCCCCCTTTCTCTTTTGCGCCTGGCTCTTGTCTCAAAATGTGAAGTGTGTGCATGCGTCCTTGCCGTAGCCTCACACAGCGTGACAGTGCTCAGTAATTGTGACTGTGTTTCACAGGCAAGAGCTTCACGCCATGCACTCCCAGATGTTTGAGTCGCTGCATCAGGGGTGGCTGGACGATGTGGAGAGTTCAAGGAAGCAAGAAGATCACCTCGCTGTGAGTGTCGCTCTTAGCTTGGAATAGAGCCACCTTGTCTGTTTCCGAAGTGGCGGGGCTTTGATGCTTTGATGCTGCATATCGCCACGGAAAGGGACCCGACAGGACAGGACGGGACATGAGCATCGGGAGACAGGGAGGGTGGTGCTTGTGTCCCCGAGAGACTGGCCGTCCTCTCCAGCTTGCTTCTTTTTCTGTGGAGGGGTGGTGTGGTCATGGCTGAGGAGCCAGCATAGGAGGGAGGCGGAGTAGGCACTGCTTGGAGAGCGCAGGAGAAGGTATGGGCTTGGGTGCTCAGAGGGAAAGCTATACCATCCGTGCAGTGCAGATGCCAAAGGTGCAGGACAGGGTGAGGGTGCGGTCCCAGGTAGACTTCTGACACAGTGACGAGGGAGGCAGAGTGAGAGCAGTGCCTGTGGCTGTGGCAGAGCAGGTGGAGGCTTAGCGTTCAGAGGTAGCTAAGTGTTCATGGACACAGACTAGTGCTGTCTTTGAGGAGTCTTTCATCCTGATGGAGGACAGGGCGGTACTCCCAAAGATGCTGACTTCCAAAAGTAGGGAAGCAGAGCCTGGAATCTGAGGGAGATGGAGACAGATTCCAGTCTGGCGGTGAGGAGCATGTTCTCCGGACCCCACTGATTGCCATGCAGCCATAGTCCTGCTGCTTGCTCCTCATGAAAACTCAGAAAATGAGTCACCTCCCTGCCTCAGTTTCCTAGGAGGGTGAAAGCAGAGCCGTGAACAATCCCTGCCTTTCTATACTTTGTGTATCGAGTGCTTGCAGTTTTTGACATGTTGCTGTGGAATGTTTGACCACAGGAGCTGCAGTATGTTTGCTATTCGTCTTCCCTGCCCTTCTTATTAGGTCGATAATACAGTTGATGGGATGATGTCACACTCCGGGGAATGACTGATTGATGAAGAACTTTTGGGGGGGGGGGAGGGTTGGGAGAAGGGATTCCTTGGAAGCTAGTCCGTGCCCTCGGTGTCTTCAAAATACTTTGTGAATAAACAAAGGAACGTTTTGTGCTTAATTTTGGCGAGTGAGGAGGGAATCCACAGATGAGGTGGGGCTTATGTTAATTTCAAACTGAATAACGATTTTATAGTATTTTTGCACCAGCTAGACGGACTATCTCCCTCTGTGACAGGTCAGGTCTTGTTATGTTGCTTTTGGCACTGAAGGGCATGTCTTCAAACGCGTTCTTGAAATGTCAGCACACAAAACATCACGGGAAGCGATTTCTGTGACTGGCAGCAGGGTTGGATGTTCAGTTGTACTGACATTTTGTCATTATTCTCCTACGTTTCAGCTTATAACTTGGAAGCAGATGAAGATTTTACAGAAAGCTATAGGGGATCACGAAACTACGATTGGAAACGCTAAAGATTTACGTGACACATTTTTGAAGGTCTGGTAGATTGCACTTGTCAACAGAACACACCCCTATGCCATGCCACGTGTCTATAAAAGGAGAAGACAGATTGGCCCTTTCTCAGCTTGTGGGAGAAGTAATTAGTTTTGCAGAGCATGATCACACTCTCTTGGGAAAATTTTCCCCACACCTAGGAGCGATGCTAAGGTTTGTTTGACCTGGGAAGCCGATGACAGTGTCGGGGGCAGCTTTCTAGCACAGGAGCTGGTGACGAGAGCTCTGCTTAGAGAGGATCACAGTGCATCGCAGTGATGAGTTATGGACCTCCGGTGACATTGCGATGGAGATTGGCACGTCTGGGGATCCTTCTGGTTTTCTCTGACTGTTTGGATTGGACAGATCAGTGAAATACACAATGGGCAAGGGTAGCTTTTATTTTCTTTCATACATTTATAGTCTTCCGACATTAGCATTGTTCTCCAGTGTTGGTGGTCATGCGTTTCAGCATCTCCCCAAGAGATGTGGGAAATGAAAAAAACTGGTAGAGGGTTAATCCTCTTTGAACTGCGAGCTGGCAGTTCTACCCTTGCTGAAGCTCCAGGTCCTAAGTGACCTCTGTATATCCAGGGATTGAAGCAGCCCTTCAGTGGGAATTCTTTTTGATGCTCTCATTAAAATGCTCTGTGAAAGATCTCTCCTCAGACCCGACTCAGATGCCCTATCTAAAGTGCTCCATGTGTCATAGTAAATTGAATGTTTTCAGGATGCTGGCGAGAAGCTAGGTCTGTCTTCTCTGAGCAAGTGTGAGTACCCCTGTTGGTACCCTAGTGAATATTCCTAGCACCCCCGTGTACTCCAGGAATGTGCCTATAAGCCCAGAGTGGAGAGGGTAGAGACAAAAGGATCCCTGGGGCTTGTGGGACCACCAGAACAGTCAAACTGTAAAGCCTCGTGTTTCGTGAGAGACCCTGCCTCAAAACTTGATGTGGTGAGGGGTTCTGGAAGGCGCAGGTGTTCCCGAGTGCACACGTATGCTTGCAGACAGGTACACGTGAAGGAAATCACTTTGAATTTGTTATGACCTCTGGTCGCCATACTCAGACACATGTGCATGCACACTCTCCTGCACCCCCATGCACGCAGAAATATAAGTTAGTATTCAAGACCTTGAGAGCCACCTACATACATCTAGGCCTTTAGGAAGAGCTTAAGAAAGGGAACATGCAGCTCTAATGCAGCTGAGTACTGCCTGGGAGCCTGTTGGAAGAGCCACCCAGAAAGGCTCCCTTCTAACTGTGGGTGCTCAGTGTGAGCAGCAGCAGTAGCTCAGAGGGAGCCTTGTGACTGGGTTTCTCTGGCTTCCCAGGTGGTCCCTTCTGCCCTGTGCTCGCTCTTCTCGCTCTCCCTCTGCTTCTCCACCCAGGCTTCCCTCCTTTCCTAGTCCTCAGTTCTGCCTCTGAGAGACTGTTGTCCTGAAACACGGCCTTTCCCTCTCCCAGATTTCCCGGTGGCCTTCTTGCTTTGTTCTCTCTGTTTCCTGTGTCCTCCGCACAACACCCTCTAACATACACACACACACACACACACACACACACCACCCACACCTTCTTGAAAGCTTCACTGGCTGCTTGCTTCTGTCTCCCCGTCTTCCCTCCCAGAGTACCAGCTTCTCCTGAAGTGACTCCCATTCCCTACCCATGCTTTGCTTCTGTTTTGTGCCCAGAAAGCACCATGTGCGCTGTCTTCCCTAATGTTTCTACTGCTTGCAGTCGCCATCTGTGTCCTCTTCAGCCGCCAGCCCAGCAAGCTCCCCTTCCATACCTGTGTTCAGCTAGTGTGCAGGTCATCTGTTCCTAAGCTGCTCTGGACCCTGGGAATAGGGCAGGGACTGGACCGGCGTTTTGCCCTTTTCTGGACAGAGGGCGACACACTTCTTTCTCCTCTGTGTCCACCCCTGCAGTGTCCTTTGAGAGAACAGAGGGATTTGAGTCCTGGCTTGAGCTTTCCTTAGACCGAAGGGTCGTGGGATTGCACACTGTGTGTTCTTCGGTGAAAATCACATTCTATGGGCATGGCAAATGGCTCCTTCCTCTGGGCAGCCTTGGGGGTGTCCAGTGTGGGAATCCTTGGGGAGTCTCCAATGTGGGCCCATGCCTGGCCTCCCAGGTCTGCCCCACGTGAGGCCTTTAACATATCTCCACCCATTTTCCAGATAAGTCCCTTTGCTCTTCTTGTCCCACAATGATACCACCTTAAAATGGGGGACTGGAAGGTTTCCTGAAGTGGAGTAACTCTTTAGATGTGCTGAAGTAGCCACTGTTCTTACTCTGAATTCCTAACAAGCATCCTTTGGCTATGCAAAGTCGGTTCTTTTAAAATTACATGAGGTGAGGTGTCAAGCCAGACTCGAGTGGAGATTTGTTCGTTTGTTTGTTTCAGAAAGCCAAGGACTTGCATGAACATGGCAAAACTCTCATTGGTGGCGAAGAAAGTGAAGTGAAGAAACAAATCTCCAAGGCGCAGGACAGAGTTATCATGGAAAGTGTAAGTCGTGGGTCTGTGATGCTGTGTGCCTCGGAATGGCTTCCTAAGGGCAGAGATGGAACAATGATCCCCTAACTCTCCGTTTTCCCACAGCAAGAGCAGGATGTGTCGGTAGTTGAAACGTACCTTCAGTCCCTGGTCCTTACAGCTGTGAAGAAACCTTCTGAAGCTCACCTGGAGGAGGCACAGGGAGCAATAGCCGTGCCCAGAGGGTGTTAGTAGTAGTCAGTGCAGCTCCTTTCTCTTTACTTTGTCGGTTAGAAATAAGACTGAGACTCTGTTGACCATGAAGTGAACCCCAACAGTTCTGTGAGTAGCAACATTTAAGTGTGGACCCTCCTGACCCTGACATTCTCCCCAGCAGGGCCAGTTACATTCAGGAAGCCAATGTCATTTGATTCTACGACAGGCTGCTTTGGTTCTCTGTCACCTGCCCAAAGTGAATGTTACCTTGCTTATTTCAGGAAGAAATAAATAACGGTGGGATCCGCCTTTCCGTGCTTGCTTTCATCCATTCATGAGGTCACAGAGCCAACTGCATTGCAAATGGAAAACCAGCCCCACCTGCTCACTCAGACGTTCAGTAGAGCACAACTCTGTAGTTTCGTGCTCAGATGCGCTAGACTGTTAACACGGTTCCCGAGGCAGAGCCAGATCTTCACGTGTTGGCTTAGAGCTTGCAGTGGGGCTCTGGCTTTTCCCAAAGACATCCAGACTCATTTCTGGCATTATTCAACACTGGCTGGAAGATCCCTGCCCTTCCCTTTGGTCAAAAATATTTTATCTGTGAGTGTGTGCATAGGCACTTACAGTTTCAGTATTTTCGGTGGGTGTTTCCACGAGCATTTTCTAGTGTTCTCTTTAGAGTTTAATTTTACTCACGTAGTTCTGCGTGTGCGTGCGTGTGTGTTTGTCTGATTCTTGTGTCATTCTCTTACTCTTGTCCTGTGCTGTATCTTTTGAAGGAATCCCGAGAATCTGTGTTCAGTACATTTGACATTTATCTTCCTTGTTGAGTCTTTGCGAGCATATTCCCAGTGTGTGTCAGTACCAGGAAGGTCAGACTTTAGGCTCAGTTCCCCTAGGGCTTGAGTTACAGGGGGTTGTGAGCTACCCAAAGTCGGCGGTGGCTAGCTGAATCCCAGTCTTCTGGAACCACAGCTGGAGCTCTCAACCATGGAGTCATCTCTCCAGCCCTGTTCAGCACACTTGAAATTGCTTGACCTTTTACCCGGAGTTTGTGAGCTAAGCCTATTCTTTGTGTAGATTACAGAAATGAATCTATGATGGAGAACAAAAGCCTTCTGGGAGGGGAGAGAGGAAGGAGGATCACATTCTCCTGTCCTTCCCGTCCTGTGGCTCTGCCTACCACTCTTTGTCCCAAATTTTCATGGTGAATTCTAGTCTTCCTTTGAAGGCCAACCTGATGGATTTTTTTCTTTTTTACAAAAATGTTACGTGTGTGTGTGTGCACGCACACGCACACGTACACAGATAGGACAGAGGATAGACCTTGGGAGTGAGTCCTGAAGTTGTCGGACCTGGAGATTGGACCCAACTCATCAGGCCTGGTGGAACGTGCCTGTTCAGCCATCTTACTAGCCCATTGACTTTACTACCACATACATCCCTCCATCCCTCCATCCCTCTTCCCTCCCTCCATCCCTCCTCTCCCTCCCTAGTATTCCCTTCCTCCTCTTGTGTTTCACCCTCACCCCTGCCGTGTGTGTGACTGTGTAGGGCAAAGGCTGACACTGCGTATCATCTGTAACCCCTCTTTTCCCAGACAGGATGTGATATTTATTACTGAACATGATTTAGTAGGGTAGAGGGTAGCACCACAGTAGAAGCCCCGAGGAGTGCGGGGCCCGCCAATGCCCGTGGGACCAGGATTGGTGATGCAGCTGACCCCTCGGCCATCAGGAACGAGTCACTTCTCAGCGACTGTGTCCTTCAGATCAATCTACATTCAGTTTAGTGAAGCCTCACCTCTTTGAGAGAGACAGACAAAGTAGAACTCAGTGAGGACGACCAGGGCAAGAAAGTGGGAGGAAGGGGCTTAATAACACCACTTGCCTCTGGCAGCACGGAGAGCTTGAACTTGGCTTTACGTAGGGCCTCCATCCGATGTTCCTTATTCTGAGGCATGATTCAGGTGGACGTGATGGCCTGGACAGTGAGACCCCTGGCCGTGGTGACCTGAGGCTTCCCTAGGGCACAGCGAATACCTGTCTGGGGCCTAGATTGGAGGCGACATTGAGGTCAGAGCTCGAAGAGCCTTCAGAAGATTGTCTCCAAGGTCCCTTGGGGGAGCCCATACAGGCAACAGGGTGAGGTCACTCCGAACGAGTGTGCTGTTGGCAAGCATTGCACACCAGGCCCCAGTGAGAAGCTGCTGGCAACCATTGCACAGCGCGCCCCGCTGAGAAAGGGGACCTCCCGTGCAGCTTAGTTGGCTGCAGATTTACCTTATCTTTTAAGACACAGTCTCTCAGTGAACATGAAACTCACTGATTTTGTCAGGCGGAGTGGCCAGAGAGCTTTGCGGATGGATCCAGCAATCTGTCCTCCACGCCAGACATGCCGGCTCCAGGGTTTAAGAGTATTGCTGTGCCTGGATTTTCCGTGGGCGCTGGTGATCTGAACTCAGGTTCTCAGGTTTGCATGGGAAAACCTAACCCACTGAGCCATGATCCTTGCCCATCATTAATTTTATGGTCAGTAACGTTAGTGTTAGAAATGAATGACATCTGTGGTGCCATTTCATCCCACGTACACATGTGCATGGATGGTGTGCAGCCTCGCCATACTGCTACCTTCTCCCTGCTCTCAGATGCTACATCTCACAAATTTTTCTCTCTTCTCAAGTGCTGGTGTTACAGACACTCACCGTTAGCCTGAGATGTGGTATGTGTGTGTAACTGTGCGTGTGTGTATGTGTCCATGTATGTATGTGCAAATGTGTTCGTTCAGGTTCCCGTGGAGGGTGTCTGACCCCCCAGTGGGGGAGTTATCAGTCAGTCTTGGGACACCTGACAGGGTTCCTGGGATTTGAACTCCGGTCTTCTGGAAGAGCAACAAGTGCTCTTAAACACCGAGCTGTCTCTACAGCACCCTGTGCCGAGGTTTTCAATGGTTCTGGGGATCTGAACTCAGGTCTTCATGCTAATTCAGCAAGCATTTTACCTGCTGAGCCATCTCCCCAGTTCCATGTACATATTCGTTTCGTAGGCTTTGAACTCAGAAATTTTATCCGTTCCTTGTCCACACTGATGATGCATACAGAACACATTCTGTGACAGTTCTCATTATTTCAATGTGTGGCATCTACACTTTGCAAATGTGGGTCTGTCTCCTGTGTCACATCTCAGCTCCAATCACAGTGTCCCAGTCTGTGGGGAGCAGGAAGATCCTTGTGCCCACAGATCTCCTGGGAAACCAGGAACGTTAAGCATGCAGTAATGTCTTCTCAACGGAAAAGATGTGAGACCTGTTCTTCCATCCAGAAGGCTGGGGATTGGAGGTGATTAATAGCCTGGTGATCTTCACTATCTGTTGGACCAGGCCATATCAGGCTCCTACAACCAGGACCAGAGATACCAAATAGCCCAGATGTGTTCAGATCTCCAGAACCTTTGAAAACCTCAGCACAAGGTGATGTAGAGACGGCTCGGTGTTTAAGAGCACTTGTTGCTCTTCCAGAAGACCCGAGTTCAAATCCCAGGAACCCTGTCAGGTGACTGATAACTCCCCCTCTGTGGGGTCTGACACCCTCCTTGGGAACCTGAACGAACATATTTGCACATACATACATATACACATACATACACATGCACAGATACGTACACATACCACATCTAAGGCCAACGGTGAGTGTCTATAACACCAGCACTGAAGAAGAGAGACAGGGTAGAATCCTGGCACTCAATGGCCTAACGCTCTAGACCAATCAATGAGCCCCACGGTCACAGCGTTACCCTGTGTCAAAATAAGTTAGGTGGGTGCCTGGAGTATGTATGGCTTCTACATGCAAAATCATATCTGCCAGCATATGCACATGCAGTTGTGAACACACGCACGCATGCGTGCACATGCATTCACGCACATAAGTTCTACACACATGTGTTGTGGGATTCCCCTCTGTATGCTATGAATAGGTTTTACTACCGTTGGTTAATAAAGAAGCTTCTTTGGTCAATGGCAGGGCAGTACAAAGTTAGGTGGGAAATTTAAAATGAATGCAGGGAGAAAGACGGCAGAGTCAGGCAGATGCCATGCACCTGCCAAAAAAGACAGACACCGGAAACTTACCGGTAAGCCACAGCCTCATGGTGATACACAGATGAGTAGAAATGGGTTAATTTAGGATGTAAGACATAGCTAGGAATATGCCTGGGCCGTCGGCAAAACTGTGTTGTAATTAATAAAGTTTTTGTTGTGACTATTTGGGTCTGGTTGGCCAGGAAATGAACGTGAAGTCTCCACTTACACCTATGATCACATAAACATACGTACCACATACCAAAAGATCTGCACACTCTCTCACACACATATCCACACATGTGTGCTACACATATGAACACATATATATGAACCACATATCAAAAGATTTACACTTGCAAACATACACAGAGGTGGACACATGCATTCAAAAACAAGTGTGTCTACACATAGAACACATATATATGAAGCACATACCAAATGATTTACACACATCTGAAAACATGCAGAGATGCATACATGCACTCACACACAGGTGTGCCACACATATGAACATTTACACATGTACTGCATACTAAAAGTTTTATGCATAAACCTGCATACTCCATACACGTGTATTCACACACACATGTGCTACACATAGGAACACATTTACACATGTACTGCATACTAAAGGATTTATGCATAAACCTGCATACTCCATACACGTCTATTCACACACACATGTGCTACACATAGGAACACATCTACACATGTAGTGCATACTAAAAGATTTATGCATAAACCTGCATACTCCATACACGTGTATTCACACACACATGTGCTACACATAGGAACACATTTACACATGTACTGCATACTAAAAGATTTATGCATAAACCTGCATACTCCATACACGTGTATTCACACACACGTGCTACACATAGGAACACATTTACACATGTACCACATACCAAAATATTCTCTCTCTTTCCCTCTCTCCATCCCTCTCTGTCTCTTTCTGTTTCTCTGTCTCTCATACACGCAGGAGTACACACTCGAATAATACAAGATTCAATGATAGGGAAATGTATTTTTCATCTCCTACTGATAGAATATCTCAAGTAGGAGATATTCAGTGCTGGAAGCATTACTGAAGGTCCATACGATCACAGATATTTTGAACAAAGGGGGAAGTTCCCCTAGATGATTCACAGTTTAGGAAGTACCATGATTCTGGCCAGAGGGGAAGTTCTCTCATTGACTGTGGAGAAATGAATTCTGCTTGTAGAAAATGAGAGATGCCGAACACACACTTGTTTTTAATGCTTCTGCATCACAGGACACAATGAGACAAGTGGTCAGGACGAGGAGAGGCCCCATGCAGAAACATGAGTTAGCATGGGACCATTTTTGTTTAAAAGGGCATGAAACGTTGGGAAGGGAGTGCAATTACATGACTCATACCAGCAAGTCTGAAACAATTCCATATTTATTAAACCAAATGTTTCCAAGTAATGATTTCCCATGGAGCATGTATGTATGTATGTATATATATATGTATATATATGTATATATATGTATGTATGTATACACACACACACACACACATATGAAGGACACCACAGGATAAGAGTCTTAAGTGTACAGAAGACCTTGTCTATCACTGATGTTCACATACTACATGCACAATAAATTTGAATCACAAAACATTCTCAGTTACCGCTATCCATACAAAGGAGGAAATACATAAACCACGAGGAAGTGAGCTATAGGCATACTAAGGATCAACTCTTAATGTGACAGGCAGTTGACATCAGGTAGCAGACCACATTGCATTGAAAGACCTTATAAATTTTGTCGGGAAGTGACATTTTCACATACTCGTCACAATACTTACATCTTTTTTTCTTCAGGAGTTCTAATGAATTCTACCAATTTCACTACTTCTGGGGCACAGTCTTTTCAAGTCTACAGGACGCATTCCCTTTGCAGGGTTATCGTCATTCCCATAGGCTCCATGACTGAACAAATGTAACAGCAGTATACAATGGCAAGAGTGTGCCTCCTTTAACTATTTCTCTGAAGATGACAAGGATGGACCACTCTTGTGCCTTCTAATTTGGTCAAGTGATACTGAGGTACAAGACCCCACTGTATCGACCCCAATGCACTGCTAACCATTAATTACGACGCTACCAAGAAAAACTTGCCATTACGACCCGTGGGCTGGAGGATGCTATAGACATCTCTGGACTGCTGTCACACAAATCCTTCGGTTTACTTGGGTTTTAGCAGAAAGGGGTATCTTTAGGAACAGGAGAACACAAGAAGATGTAGTCGCTGAAGCCGCAAACCACAAGCACCTTCTCCCAGAGAATTTCCATGAGAGAGTCGCTCCCCTCGTATCGACTTTCATTTCTTCAGAGTATTATGAGAATAACAGATCCAGGAGAGACAGTTGACCAGCAGCATTCTCTTGCTGGCGCTGTGAAGCACAAGGACATATTAAACGGACATATTAAAATAAACAGTGCTCGTCAAGCCCCAGTTTACCCTGAAAGGCTCAGTACTTACATTCAGCATCAGAAGTTTTGTTTCCAAGGTGGCTATTAGACGTCTCAGCTCTTCAATGGGGGATTCTCCCCGAGAATCCCTCAGTATTACAAGTTTCTAAAGTGAAAGAGACATGGGCAGAAATCAGCCCCGGTCATTTTGTTTACAAATGCGAACAGCAATATTTAAAAGGGAGTAGATGTGGTGAAAAGACATGGTTTCATTATTCCAAAACAAGCATACAGCATGTGCAACATGGAGATCCGTCACCCACCAAAGAGACACAGACGTTACCACTCCACAACCCACTGCTGAAAGTTCAACCTTGTGGCATTAGCGGGGGGGGGGGGGGCGTGGGGGGGGCGGAGGGTTCGGGGGAAGGGTGCTTTGCCTACCTAGCATGGATCCCTCTCCCCGCAAATCAAGAATGAATCCCAATGAAAACAGAGAGCATGAGGCATGAGCTCATTGACTGCCACTCATTTCTTTGGGAGCTGGAGTAGCTTGTCGTGTACCACTGAATACCATGAAATTAAAACTCATGGTTTCCACCCCCACAGTGCCTTCAGTAGTGTGTGAAATAGCACATGCCACATTTAAATGCTTGTGTGAAATACTGTGGGGGGGGAGCTTATAAAATTTCGCAAGACCTCTTCCCTTGGGCACGCCACCCCTGTGACCTGGTGAACAGCCAGCCCAGCCACAGGGGCAAGCGAGTTGCTGGTTCAGTGAGCCATCCTGAATGATATGAAGGAGAGTGACTGAAGATACCCACGGCTGGCTTCTGACCTTCACACACACACACCCAGAGGAACGTACACGTGCGTGTGCCTCAGTGCACACACACACCCAAGGGAAAATGCACTGTGAAGCAAGAACAGACGGTCTGAAAGGCATCAATGCCCTGTACAATACGAACAACTCTGGATGAAATCACCAAGGCAGCAATTCCTGCTTCAAAGGACTCTACCCACCGTATGTGAACTCTAAAAGTAAAAACTCATTTTGTACTTAGGTTTACATGGAACCATGACACCATGAGGAAAATGCTGGAAGATGCTCTGGTACAATGGTCTTGCACTGTTTCAGTAAAACTCTGACTGGCCAGTAGCCAGGCAGGAAGTAGAGGCGGGGCCAAGAAAACAGAAGAATTCCAGGAAGAGGAAAGTGTCAAGTCTTCAGTTGTGACCCAGTCCAAAAGGAAACAAGATGAGAATGCCTCGCTGATAAAAGGTCCCAAGCCATGTGGCTAACACAGACAAGAATTGTGGGTTGAGATGTAAGATATGAGAGTTAATGAGAAGACTGAGCCAATAGGCCAACCAGTTTATAAATAAAATGTAGGCCTCTGTGTGCTTCTTTGGGACTGAATGACTGCGGGACCAGGCGGGACAGAAACCTCTGTTGACAGGAAGATGTTTACAGGTAACGTTCCGAAGGAATAAGCCAAAGCATGGAAGGAACGCCAGAGTATTCAATGTCCCTGTGTGTGGGTTGCTTTCAGAATGTACAACAGACCTCCAAGTACTGTTCACACAGATCTTTAAATTCTTCCATTCTCTTCTTCTGAATACCCAGAGACTGATGAATAAATTTTTGCTGCTCCTTGAAGATATTCTGAGACACAGACAGTAAAAGATGTAAGAACAATACAGGGAAACTCAGAAATATTACAAAAACGCGACTTTGTATCATATTTATGCAAAACATATACAAAGAAATCACTAGCAATTTTTCAAGCACGATGACCACTTCACACAAGTTATCTAATACTAAAATATTACCATAGTGATGAGAATCTCATTCATTTAATGGAACGTTTTCCTACGTAACAGTATCTAAAATATTGCTGTTAGTTTCTGAAGACTTGAAAACCCATCCATTAGAGACTGTCATAGCTGGTGAACCCTCTGTGTTTACAGAAATTACCCTGAGATGGCCCCAGTGTCTCTCACTCCCTACATAGGAACCCACTCCCTTTTGTTCTTGCCAGTAAGAGTAGAGTCCACAGCTGGCCTGCTTAACAGGCAAGGATTCTGTAAGACTTACGTCGGATACTGTCCTGGACCAATATAAGAATGCACATCTAAGAGTCTTTTGAAACCAATTCCATGAGATGGGGACCTTAAGTATCTCTCCTCTCACACCTAGCAATCTGAGACACAGAGGTAAATTATTTTCCCCAGTGAGCGTGACTAGCAAGGGACTGAACCGTGACTGCGTTCCAACTGGTGGGAATGCAGAATGCAGGGGCCATACTCCTGCCCACTCGACTGGACGGGGGGGGGGGGGTCGCCTCCATCTCCCTCCACATCCCAGCCTCGGCCTCCCCACTTTGGAAGTCAGAATCTCCAGGAGGGCAGCTCCATCCTACACCAGGAAGGAAGATTCCCTCAAAGATGGCACTGTCCGGTGTCAGGCATTTATTTGTGCCCCAAAACTCATAAAAACCTCACTCAAATCTCCAGGTTAAAGGAGAGTCAGTCATCCCATGGCTATCACGGATTGAAGCCTTGCCTTCTTCACCTCTGGGAGTGGGCTGGTCTGAACTCCAAGCACTGAAGGCTAAGCCTCCACCTGCTCTGCCGCAGCCACAGGGACTGCTCTCACTCTGCCTCCCTCGTCACTGTGTCAGAAGGCTCTGGTGGGCCTCCTGCTCCTGGTGTCTGCACTTCTTGGGTGGATCAGAAAGGGCTCCCTCTTAAGATACAATCCCATACCTTCTCCTGCACTCTCCAGGCAGTGCCTGCTCACCTGCTACCCCCCCCCCATGATGGCTGCTAACCATCACTGACCTTGTCATCTCTCTGTGGGAAAAGGAACAAACCAGGGGGAAACGGTCAGTGGCCAGTCTCTTGTCACCACATCCACCACCCTGCTTGCCTCCCTAAGTTCTTGTCTCGTCCCTTCCCTCCAGACTTGCTGCAGGAAGCCCTGCTACTTCTGATGCTGACACAATGGATTCCTTGAAAGCTAAGCTGCTTGACACTCACAGCGAGTTTTTTTGCACGTTTCTTGACTTCAGCTGCATCCTCGGATAACTTTCTTTTCAAAGTCTTCATCTGAAGAGAATATTCTTGATAAAGTTTCTGCCTGTGAATGATATAGCAAGGAATAGTGCCATACTCCATCCCAATAGGAAGAAAGTACATTTGAAGCACGACTGACTTGCCCTCACTAACGCTATTGGTGGAGGATGTGGAAATGGCCTCTAAACTATGCAGACAGGGAAAAGGAAGCTGACTGGATTATTTCATTTTACATCACAGCATTTGCTCCTCCCTGCTGAGAGAGAAGTACCTTCCCACGCCTTTGTGCCAGAAAGCTCAGGAAGAACTATTGTTTTACTATCATTCCACAAATATTCGTCTGTCTGACAGACACAACTTGTGGTTAGTTCTCTCTTTCTGAAGAACAGGTCCAAGGAGCATGCACATCCGCTCCCATCAGAGAATTCTGCGGTGGCCTACCTGCTTGCTCTTCCTCACGCTGTGCCAGTGTGGATCTCGGTACAGTAGCACAGTGAACACTGCTCCTGATAGCTATAAGGCTTTGGAGGCATGGGATTTTCATTTCTATGGCACCGAACAGAGGCTCGACCGACTGTGGGATGAATGCTTTGAGGATTTCAAGCTCCAGGTGCCCAGCACGTTCACGTGATGCATACTGTTCCACTGACTCAACAGCAATGTGTCAAAACGGTCATCATAGCCGGGCGGTGGTGGCGCACACCTTTAATCCCAGCACTTGGGAGGCAGAGGCAGGTGGATCTCTGAGTTTGAGACCAGCCTGGTCTACAAGAGCTAGTTCCAGGACAGGCTCCAAAAAAAAACCACAGAGAAACTCTGTCTCGAAAAAACCAACCAACCAAACAAACAAAAAAAAAACAACAACAAAAATAAAAAACGGTCATCGTAATTCATGGCTAGGAAACGCAGCTGACTTCGGTGATGATGTGAGGCTATAACATGACTAAAGAAGTCTACCCTATACAGAAATGCCAAGCCGAACACGTTCTCCTACTGAGCTTCTGGCCCGTGGGGGTCACGGCTATTCCTCAACCTCTAGCTATCGTGCTTACTAACCAAATGTCAAAGCATCCGGGATAACAGCACCAAGAAGCAACAATCGTACCTTTGCTCGCCCTGGATTTTTAGAATATCCTTAAATTTCAGCTCCAAGGTTTCAGAAGACTCCATGATGATCGCTGTGAATCTTTCGCTGTTGCCCTGAAGAAAGTTCTTATTGGGTTCTGTATCGAAACACATTCTTGAAACCATTACTGTAAAGTTCCGCCAGCTTTAGTTTTCTACTTAGAAAACCACTTGCTATTAATAGAGGGAAACAATCTGTCAATGGCAAGAATATCTGCCTCCTTTCTTTCAGTCAAGAATTTCAGTGGTTATGACCTTGAGGTGAGATTGGAGAGCTGGACTTCAGTGTCTATATATTACAGACAAAACACAGTGAAGGGAACTTAGCAAAACTGGCAAGAAAGGGTTTCAAATCGCTGTGCAATTTCCTCATGGGGCATCATTAAAAGGTAAAATTCAATCAATGTACATATTTATGCTCCAGTTCAAGGACACATTCTGAGGGACTGTTGGGCCGCTTTGTGCAAAACACAACAGTAGTCCGTTTACAAAGATCTCCAAAGGCTCCGAGATTATTGCACAGTCAGATGAAAATACTGTAACTATTGTAGCCATTGGAGCTTTTAGGCAAATTTGACAGGGTAGACACCCTGAATATTCTAACGGGGGAACCACACTGATCGATAAGTCTGTGGTACTGGGGATGGAACCCAGAGCCTTAAGCATAGAAGGCGAGTGCTCTCCCACTCAGCTACCTCCCTATCCTGATTCCTGAAGTTTCCAGAATCGATTCTCTGTCAGAAACCTCTACAGAGCTCCTAGAACGTTCTCGGATTGCAATGTTTTTTTTAACTGTTTGTGTGACTGACTTCTGACAGAGACATTTAAAGCAGGACTCAGTCTGCGCATACAATGGTCCCAGTGCTGACTTCAGCTCCCCACTGCATGTACCATTCTTTACACACTAAACAGTGGTCAGGTATTTAAGGGAGGCTGGCCACCACCCCTACTCACACACACGCAACACACACGCACATACGCACAAACACACAGGGAGAGAGAGTGAGAGAGAGAGAGAAAGAGAGAGAGAGAGGAGACAGAGAGCTGGACTGAAATACAAACAAGTAAAGTAATATGTGGTATTTTGTTTGGATTGTTTTTCGAGACAGGATTTCTCTGTGTAGCTTTGGTGCCTGTCATGGAACTAGCTCTTGTAGACCAGGCTGGCCTCGAATTCACCGAGATCTGCCTCCCTCTGCCTCCCAAGTGCTGGAATTAAAGGCATGTGCCACCACCGGCTGGCTTCAAATGTGATATTAGAAACAGACATATCACTTGTGCGAATCAAAACCTTGAAGACAGATAATTACATCTAATTTTCAAAGATCCCACTGTTAGTAAATAACAGCATCCACACCACAGGTGCCATGTTCTCAATATTGGCAATTAACGTGAAGTAGAGAGTTGGTAATCTAATAAATACTATTTGACACTGTTTGAGAACAAGGCAGTAAACACACTCTCTTGTCTGCCAAGCGATACCTCCCTCGCCTTGCACTTCTTTGGTTGAAACAATTTTCTCAAATTCCTGATATCTCCTAGAATGTACCTTCAAATTCTTCAAATAAATTCTGTATTTTCTTCCTGCAAAGAAATTACCTTTTTACTTCGATGTACATAAAAGGTCATTCTTGTAGTGAGTGGAAGAAGTGGAGGGTGCCACACAGCCTACATACAATTCACATTTCAAGAACAGGCCACCTTATTCCTGTCAGACAGGCTCTATGACAGGATCCGTACTTTGTTGGAGGCATGAGATTTTCATTCCTTACCACATTGAACATCTGATCTACTGTAGGATGCTGCTTTGAGATCCTTCAGCTCAATGCACCCAAGTACATCCACGTGGTGCATGCGCCTTAGTTGCTGCATTTACTTACTTACTTACTATCTCCGTTTATTCTGTTAGTCTGGCAATCAGCAAGGACCCGGAATATCCCCCAGGTTCTGCCATGCCTCCTCAGCCCTCACTTCTGGGCTTAAAGGCTGGGTGTGGCCACGCATGGCTTTATCTGTGGGTGCTGAGGGCCTGAACTCAGGCTGCTGTGTTTGCACCTTAAGCACTCTTCCACTGAGCCCTCTCTCCAGCCAGACTTTTCTAAATTTATTTCGTGAAAATATGAAAACGTATCACCTGGCCTCTTGCCCTTCTGTTCCAGAGGAAGTACCGTCCTCACCACTGACATCAATGACTTCTCTTCCTGGTGTTTTAAAACGAAAGAGGAAAACTATTTTGAAACAAAGTGTGCTGTTCTCATCATCCCCCACGGAAAGCAGTGTCATTATAGTGTTTCTAGATTCCATAGCCAGCATCTGTTCCTTACACTTTTTCAATAGTCATCCGTGAAATCATGAACACACACACATACATGTCACATATACATCACACACAGAGACACAGACATACAGATACACAGACACACACATACATATCACATATACATCACACACAGAGACACAGACACACAGAGACACAGAGATACACACAACACACACACCACTTTAGGCTTGACTCTCAGACCAGTTGGTCCAGGCACCTGTACAGGCCTTCCAGAGAGTCACTGTGACCCATGTGCTCCCGGAGAGGCATGTTGACTAGGCATGTGGCAGGTTTCCTGTGTGGCAGAAATTTCAGGTGGGGGAACCTAAAGGCCCCAAGAAGCTTGAACAAGAGTTATTAGCATCTGAAACCTCCTGCTATTCCAATAAAAGTTCATGCACATAATCCACTCAGTGCTCCACCCACCAAGAGATTTTAGGATGTCCCCCGGGGTGGACACAGCCCTACAGGGCCCTTCTGTTTTTGGTGTTGTTGTTTGATTTTTTTTTTAACCTTGGGTGATGAAATCTGGGGTCTTGGTGTCATGCAATGTGATATGCATGAGCCTTGGATGTGTGCCAGCACTGTCAGGAACTTTCCCACCCACCAAGAGATTTTAGGATGTCCCCTGTGGTGGACACAGCCATATGGCAGCCCATCTTGTTTCTTCAAACCTGGAGTGATTGAATCGGGGTTCCGGGTGTCATCTGACATGAGAATCAGACCTGCCTCGGATGCGTTTCAGAACTCTCAGGGGCTTTCCCACCCACCAAAAGACTTTAGGACGTTACCCAGGTGGACAGAGCCCTACAAGGCCTATCTGGCTTGTTGTTGTTGTTGTTATTGTTTCTGGTTTTGTTTTTTACCTGGGGTGACTGCATCTGGGTTCTTGGTGTCATCCCACGTGGGATTCGGATCCAGCCTTGGACACGTGCCAGCACTCTCACGGGCTTTCTTCTCCCCGCTTGACATGGCTAGAATCTTCTTGGGCTAGACAGGACTCCGGCCACTACAGATACCAGGAGGAATTACAGGATGGCAATGGGAACAGGGACTTGGACTCCACAGGATGTGGCCAGATGCCCTGGCACTTGTACTGCAGCAAGGAGAAGGCAAGAGGATGTCACCACAGTTCAGTTCTGCACCATATCTCTATCTGAACGTGGAGCTCTCAGACCCACTACCTCTCAAGATTGGTCCTCTGCTGTGTTCCCGACCCTTGGGTAGGAAAATCCTGGGCACTGCCGGTGTAGGAGGGTCATCTGTCTATGTGTTACTTTCATTGGTTAATAAAGAAACTGCCTTGGCCTTTTGATAGGCCAGCCCTTAGGTGGGTGGAGTAGACAGAACAGAATGCTGGGAGAAAGAAAGCAGAGTCAGGCAGATGCCATGAAGCTCCGGCCCGAGATGGACGTAGGTTAGAATCTTCCCGGTAAGCCACCACCTCGTAGTGCTACACAGATTATTAGAAATGGGTTAATCAAGAAGTGAGAATGAGCCAATAAGAGGCTGGAACTAATGGGACAGGCTGTGTTTAAATGAATACGATTTGTGTGTTGTTATTTCGGGTGTAAAGCTAGCCATGCGGGAGCCGGGCGGGAGGAAAAGCAGGCCAGCTTGCCTCATCACTACACACTGCCTCCCGCCTGCCAAACAAGGCACCAAATGCCCGTGTCTGGTTGGGAACGCCAACGCATTGACGGCCTACTCAGTCACCTGGGCCACGTCTCCCAGCTCATAAGCTGTCCCACTCAGCCTGCCCAATCCCTGTAGCCCTCTTGACCCCTCCCCAACCTTGCATTCTGGGGCCTTGCTCAGTCCCATTTAGAAGCAAAGCTCCTGAGATCACCCCACAGGTTTCCCTCGGTCCTGCCTCTTTGAGATCCCACTGTCCTGGTGCATGAGCTAAGTAAGGTTCCTCTCGGATCCCTATCACAACTGGGGAGACTCATAACAGAGTTACTCAATGGCAAATCATCCATGCAAGTATTCTCCCACCCTGGGAGCCTCCTTCTCCTCAGCCAGTGGCCGTGCCTATCTAGGCCCCACCTCCCAATGCACATCTCTCTGATGGGCTGCAAAGGCATACACGCCCAGGATTAAGTGTGAAAGAACCCCACCCAAAAGCTAAGCAGCAGTAACGCGATTTTTGCAAGGCTTGAACTTAAAATTCGTAAGTTAAACTAGGACAGGAAAGCTCAACCACAAGACAAGGGTGGAGGGCCAGGCAGGATATCTGATATCTGCGGTTGGCTACCTAGCCCCTGTTATGAGGAACCAACTTGAAAAGGGGGAAACTGAGTAAGGAACCCGCTAGAAAAGGGGAAACTGAGCAAGGGAAACCGTCTACACCCTAGATAGTTAGCCAATTTTTATCTGATTACTTGAGAATCCCCGCAATTGTCCTTGGGTTGAACCTGGCCTTATTTGAATTGTCCAATCAGAACATTGTAACTATGCATCTCGCTTCTGTAGCCATGCTTTCTGCTCCCCAAACCTATAAAAAGCCTACTTCTCCAGCCTAAAGGCGCGCTAGTCTCCCGAGAGACTAAGACGCCCCAGGTACCTGTGTACTGAATAAAAGCCTCTTCTGTTTGCATCCGGAGAGTGGTCTCGCTGTTCCTTGGGAGGGTCTCCCCAGTCTGAAAGACTGCCTACCACGGGGGTCTTTCAAGTGGCCTGAAATGGCACTTGTGAGATCTGGATGCAGAAGTTGCCCAGACGTTGGATGCAGAAGGGGCCCAGTCCTGCCCCACCCCCTGCAGACAGGCATTTCTGTCGAGGCAAGGCCCTTGGGTGCATGTCAGTGGGCCCCAGATGTCCCTTGAGGACTCCAGCTGGACACAAGGAGGAAAACATGGACAGTCACTACTTCCCCTTCTGTACCTCACTGCCACACCCAGCTCTCTTCAAACCTGCCACCCTCAGAACCCCTTCCTCTACTGCCTTCAGCGTCCTATTTCACTACCAGGCAAAAGTGGGTCTTTCAAACTTCACCTCACAGATAAACCTGCGCCCTTCCTCCTCAAGATCCCGCTCTCCTCCCCCAAAGGGCTGTGCATCCCTGCTGACCTGGGCTCGCGATCGAGTCTGCTATTTACCCTGTCCACTCACCTCGGTGACCACACTTGAGAATGCCCCTCTGAGAGGCTCCTTTCCCGCCCCTGTCAGACAGAGGCCCCACCTCTGGCACTCCTGAGGCTGCCTGCAGGCCCTCGCACAGGTGTGACGCTGTCCATCAGTCGCCCATTCCCGACTCGGGCCCTACAGTTGCCTATGTGCTTGATTAAAGTGCCCAGAGTTCCCTTTCAGACCGGTGAGCCTGTCGAACTCTTGCCAGTGGAAGCATCGCAGGAGGACCCAGTTGTCCTGTCAGGACCCACAGACCCCAGGAAGGAAAGGAACACAAAACAGCAGATGTGGAGAGTCCCTACCGCCTCTCTCAGGCCCCTGACTCTGCCCCACCCAGTGTTCTAGGGCTCAGCTGTCTTCATCACCTCTTTTCATTCTTGCCTCTGGCGCCTCTTGCAGCTTGAAGTGGAAGTGAGGCTCCCGAAGTCACCTCACAGGCCACCCTGACCCCTCTCGCTCTGTGGTCCCTCTGTCCTGCGTCAAGAGCTTTCGTCTTCCTGATCCCTCTAAACCACCCCAGGAGCACTGGCACGGTATCCCGAAACCCCCAAAACAAAGAAACAAAAAACCCCGCCACTCACCTACGTGCCTCGGCTCCGCTAGACAGCTTCCCTCCACTCAGAGGTTGGCCACGTTTAGTCTGGCCCCACCTCGCAATATAACACTCTCTGATTGGCTGGCCTGATACCCCTTGTCGCACGCGCAGGGGCGGGCCAACATGATGCGCATGCGCCAAGGGGTTCAGCACGCCTAGCTTGACCAGTCACGCCCTCCCCTTGAGGCATGGGCCACGGCCTCATTTCATTGGGCCTTGGTCACAGCCAGTTAAGCCCATCTTCCTGTGTATGTGTCTGTCTCTGATTGGATGCCACCGGAAGGGGCGTATATGTGCCATGGGGGCCAGTGGGTCCCATGGGCTGCTCTCGGGACATGAAACATAAGCACTTACAGGGAGAGGTCAGGCGAGACTCCAGGGCTGGGCTGATCTATCAGTCAGAGACAGGCGTTTACCCTGGGGCACAGCAGTTGAGCATACCTGAGAGGTCCACTGTGCTTTTCTCTCCAAATGGCGCTCTGGTTGCTGATGGCCCGTGGCTGTATCTCAGAGGTCTCAGGTGTTCATCCTGTCCCCGAATAGTACACAGGGGCCAGCTGTTGGATACCGCACGTCCCTCCTCTAACACCCTGTCCGGCTAAGGCCTCCCAGGCCCTCTATTTCTCGAACCTCGCCTCTGATGCTCCAGAGGTGTCTAGTCCAGTTCGAGGCTAAGGCCAGACACAGGCACATCACATCACAGGCCCTCTTGAGCAAGCCTCCCCGGGATCCCCACCATCCAACCCCAGGGGCTGTGGTTCAAGCATTACTTGCCTAAAACCTCGCCAGAAGATGCCCTTTCACCCAGTTATTCACTAGGTGATCCTAACCCAACCACACCTTCGAGAGCTTCCTTCCCTTCAGAAACCAGCCACAGATAGTTAGTCCCAGCCTTTCCGATGGACATGCACCCCTTTTTGGCTGGAAGGGCGTGCTCACACGCGAGGCAGGTACAGCATGGTCTGATGAGTACGGTGGCCTATCCAGGCTTGCATGCATGCCTGACGGATGGCCATCAGGCACGTCTCACGATGCACACTCTGCTCCCCAAGGGCTGTAGAGGAAGGTAGTTTCTGATTGCCATGGCTGGAGCCTCACCGTGGAGTCCCTTAATGGTCAGTCACCTTCACCACCCTGATCCAACAGAGTAACCTCAGATGCTTATTTCTATTTTTATAGACATGAGGGTCTCATGCAGATAAAGGCCACCTTCCAGAGGATACAGTTAGGTTTGCTGACATAGCACCCATGCGTGGGACCGAACCTTTGTAGTAGGAAGGGGGCCGCTAGTTCTTCCTGCCTAGACCCAAAACAATCACACAGAAACTGTATTAATTAAATCACTGCTTGGCCCATTAGCTCTAGCTTCTTATTGGCTGACTCTTACATCTCGATTTAACCCATTTGTATTAATCTGTGTATTGCCATGTGGCTGTGGCTTATCAGGTAAAGTTCCCAGCTTCTGTCTCTGGTGGTGGCTCCATGGCATCTTTTTGACTCCACCCTTCTTTCTCCCAGCATTCAGTTCAGTTTTCCCCACCTAGCTAAGTTCTGCCCTGCCATAGGTCCAAAGCAGTTTCTTTATTCATTAATGGTAATCACAGCACACAGAGGGGACTCCCACACCAGCCCTTCAGGTCTTCTATCAGGCTGTCTTAGTTAGGGCTTCTATTGCTGTGATACAATCCATAACCAAGGCAACAACAGAGAGGAAAGAGTTTATTAGGTGTTTATGCTTCCAGAGTGGTAGGGTCCATAATGGCAGGGAATGCAGGTGGCACACAGGGCACCTCCCGCTGGAAGCTGGAGCTGAGGGCTCCCATCTCAAACTGCAACCCAGGAAGTCAAGTGAAAAAGGAGGCTTTTGAAACCTGAAGGCCACCCCCCCTTACACACACCCCAGCGACATACTTCCTTCCCTCAGCAAGGCCTCATCTCCTTAGCCTCTCCAAACAGCCACCAGCCACCATTGGATTTTAGAGAGGAAGGAAACTAAAGGCAGGAAGGAGACCAAAGTCTGGCATCAACAGGTAAGCCTGACTCTGTTTAACCCAAGGACAGGGACTCTCCACCGGATCTATCAATCCCTGCTAAGTCACAATGTAAAGAACCTGGTCTGGGTGACCAGTTTGGGGACGACAATCTATTTCCTCTACCCCTCTGCCGGCCAGCCAACATTGAAAGTAGGCCATTCAACAGAGCAAAATGTTACCCACTTACGCTACTTCACAGTCATGCTAGCTATTGTTGTTCGCGGTGTCCTGCATGTCCTGCCAGTGTGCAAGGGTTAAATCCAAAGGAGCAGAGCAAGTCGTTCCCATGTTGTTGGTTATGTTAGTTCCGGGTCTGGGAAGATAGGGAAATATCCCACAAAGGAAGCGAACGAGAACAATCACAAGACAAATTAAGACGACCAGACTCCCAAGGCTTCCTGGAATTCCGGGGGAAGACCATCCTTCCTCCAAGGTGGGATATGCCCAAAGACACTCCAAGTCAAAGGTATAAATTCCACAGGTGGCTCCCTATCCTCTCCCTCCCCAATTCTGTCCAGAAGCTTCTGAAAGCGAACAGTCAGACCTCAGGTAGAATCTCTCAGGGGTCCCTCCTGGACCCTAACCCAGTCTACGGATCGAGACAAAAGGGTGCGATATTCAATAAGCGTATCATTACACAAATGAAGTATGGACATACGTATGTCCTTGGTTGGCCGGTTCCTATCTGTCCTTGGGGTATGTAGATGAAGCATACTTTGGACATATTTTTAATTGGCCAGTTCTAGGCTATCCTAAGGCAATGCTCTCCCATGTGCTACTGTCTCCTACTAGATGGCCTTTGTCACATATGAAATGTTTTAGCCTAGCCTAAACAGCGTGGTGGAAAGCAATTAGATCAGTCTGACCGGTTTTTCATTTCTCTCATTACCCGCAAAACCTCAGCACAGCATCCCCCAATATCCGATCACCCACCTAGCCATTATCACCCCAGTGCCTTTCTCCTCAGAAAGAGGACATATGGAACCAGTCCCTCTCCTCCCCAAGATTGCATCTCTATGATTGGCTGGGAGAGGGTGTTCCAGCAGGTGGGGCCTAGCACATGCCCACGTGAGTGGCGGGCTTAGCAGGCATAAAGGTGAGCACAGCAAGCTCATGCGTGAGCCATGCCCGAGAGATGCCTCAGAGGCGTGCCTGCATGAGGCAGACCAGGAGAATGTGTGCTCACGAGGGAGGCTGTCCAGCACATAGATGCATGCATGAAGCAGGGACCAACAGGGCCCATGTATTAGATTCGAGGAGGCTTTCCAGGGCGTGTCCCCCCATAAGGGCCCTTATCGTGAGGCTTGATTCATGGCTGCAATGCCTTCAGCCGCATTAGGGCTATGGTAGTCAGAAGGGGATGCACCTCCATAGTCTCAGATATTTCAATTCTTGTTCCCGAGTTGGTGTTGCTTTTGGGGAGGCTCAGGAAGGGTGGCCTTGTGGGCAGAGGTGTGTCACTGGAGGTGGGCTTTGAGAGTGTAAAGCAGTGGTTCTCAACCTTCCTAATGCTGCAACCCTTTAATACAGTCCCTCGTGTTGTGGTGACCCCAACCAAAACGTCGTTTTCATTGCTACTGCATAACTCTAATTTTGCTACTGTTATGAACAGAAATGGAAATATCTACATTTTCCGATGGCCTCGGGCGACCCCTGTGAGAGGATCATTTGACACCCCACCCCCGAGGGTCTGCAGCCCTCAGGTTGCAATCCATGGGTTTTAGGACTCTCAAAAGGTGCCATGTCGAGTTTGCTCTCTCTAGTCCTGGCACCAACGTGGATGGCTGAAGGGACTCTGGCTAGCTTGAAATTGGTGTGCATGGCTCTGGCAGGCTTTGCCCTTCTCTCCCATTCCCTCTGCCTTGCTGAAGACTGTTAGATGACATTCCTAAAGCTAGCCACCAAGGTCCATTCACTCATGTGGTCACTTCCTCTTCCTGAGGTTGACTACCAAAGTCCAGCAATCAGAAGCCCCCTTTGCTTCACCTAATGAACATGGCCAATTAAACTTAAACCCCTCATCCTAACACACGCATAAGAGAGAATCCGGTATAAGTCAGGGCTGTCTAGGTGAATAGAACCAATAGAGAAATGTACACACACACAGACACAGACATACACACAGACACACACACAGACACACACACACATTCACGGGGTGGCTGGAATTCTTTGAATGCCTTACCCAATTGGGTGCTGGATTGTCCACAAATGGCTTTCTGCATGCCAGACAGTGGGATAATTCAGTAACAGCTAAACTGACAAGCTGGAAGCCTCGGCTCAAGGAGAACAAATGATGTAGCTGCAATCCAGGCCTGGAAGCTCCCTGGACTGTAGCTGCTGTGCATCTCCATTAGATGGCTGGAGGCTCTGGAGTCTTGTGGCCATGAGTGATGGTGATGGTACTACATGCTCTTGCTCAGGAAGGATGGAGTTAGGCTGCCCTGGCAGGCTTTCTCTTCTTTAATTCTGCCTGGGCTCCCAGACTACTGCATGGAAAATCCACACCCAGGGAGAGACCTTCCCCTGTTACTCTCCTGGGAAATCCGTCCTCTCTGACAATGGTTCTAGAACAGACACACCAGAAGTGAGCTTCCCTAATTCTACTCTAGACGTCTGTCAGTCCAGCCACGCTGACAACATAAACCAACAAAGACACGCTGCCTTGTAGTTAGAGGAGACATTGAAAAGCTCAAGGAAGTATCCTGGGTGGCCATCAACGAATACGGCATGAAGAAAATGCTGTGTTACATACAGAATACAGTATTTAACACATACATGACATTGCACATTCGCATGAGGGACAAGCAAAGGAAAGCCTGTAATCCACAGGCAAATGGATGCAACGGGACATCACAGAGCAGCAAGAGAGCCACGCCAAGTGTCACATGTTCCCTTTTATCTCATAATGAAAACCAACCAACCAAACAAACAAACACAATGAAACCCAGGGAGCAGAAAGTAGGATAGGCCAGGCTGTGAAGAGGTTTGTGAGTTGTAGCATCTGAGAGAAGGGAGAAGGTAGCAGTATGGCGAGGCTGCACACCATCCATGCACATGTGTACGTGGGATAAAATGGCACCGCAGATGTCATTCATTTCTAACACTAATGTTACTGACCATAAAATTAAAGATGGGCAAGGATCATGGCTCAGTGGGTTAGGTTTTCCCATGCAAGCATGAGAACCTGAGTTCAGATCACCAGCGCCCACGGAAAATCCAGGCACAGCAATACTCCTAAACCCTAGAGCCAGCATGTCTGGCGTGGAGGACAGAGTGCTGGATCCATCCGCAAAGCTCTCTGGCCACTCCGCCTGACAAAATCAGTGAGTTTCATGTTCACTGAGAGACTGTGTCTTAAAAGATAAGGTAAATCTGCAGCCAACTAAGCTGCACGGGAGGTCCCCTTTCTCAGCGGGGCCCGCTGTGCAACGGTTGCCAGCAGCTTCTCACTGGGGCCTGGTGTGCAATGCTTGCCAACAGCACACTCGTTCGGAGTGACCTCACCCTGTTGCCTGTATGGGCTCCCCGAAGGGACCTTGGAGACAATCTTCTGAAGGCTCTTCGAGCTCTGACCTCAATGTCGCCTCCAATCTAGGCCCCAGACAGGTATTCGCTGTGCCCTAGGGAAGCCTCAGGTCACCACGGCCAGGGGTCTCACTGTCCAGGCCATCACGTCCACCTGAATCATGCCTCAGAATAAGGAACATCGGATGGAGGCCCTAAGTAAAGCCAAGTTCAAGCTCTCCGTGCTGCCAGAGGCAAGTGGTGTTATTAAGCCCCTTCCTCCCACTTTCTTGCCCTGGTCGTCCTCACTGAGTTCTTCTTTGTCTGTCTCTCTCAAAGAGGTGAGGCTTCACTAAACTGAATGTAGATTGATCTGAAGGACACAGTCGCTGAGAAGTGACTCGTTCCTGATGGCCGAGGGGTCAGCTGCATCACCAATCCTGGTCCCACGGGCATTGGCGGGCCCCACACTCCTCAGGGCTTCTACTGTGGTGCTACCCTCTACCCTACTAAATCATGTTCAGTAATAAATATCACATCCTGTCTGGGAAAAGAGGGGTTACAGATGATACGCAGTGTCAGCCTTTGCCCTACACAGTCACACACACGGCAGGGGTGAGGGTGAAACACAAGAGGAGGAAGGGAATACTAGGGAGGGAGAGGAGGGATGGAGGGAGGGAAGAGGGATGGAGGGATGGAGGGATGTATGTGGTAGTAAAGTCAATGGGCTAGTAAGATGGCTGAACAGGCACGTTCCACCAGGCCTGATGAGTTGGGTCCAATCTCCAGGTCCGACAACTTCAGGACTCACTCCCAAGGTCTATCCTCTGTCCTATCTGTGTACGTGTGCGTGTGCGTGCACACACACACACGTAACATTTTTGTAAAAAAGAAAAAAATCCATCAGGTTGGCCTTCAAAGGAAGACTAGAATTCACCATGAAAATTTGGGACAAAGAGTGGTAGGCAGAGCCACAGGACGGGAAGGACAGGAGAATGTGATCCTCCTTCCTCTCTCCCCTCCCAGAAGGCTTTTGTTCTCCATCATAGATTCATTTCTGTAATCTACACAAAGAATAGGCTTAGCTCACAAACTCCGGGTAAAAGGTCAAGCAATTTCAAGTGTGCTGAACAGGGCTGGAGAGATGGCTCCATGGTTGAGAGCTCCAGCTGTGGTTCCAGAAGACTGGGATTCAGCTAGCCACCGCCGACTTTGGGTAGCTCACAACCCCCTGTAACTCAAGCCCTAGGGGAACTGAGCCTAAAGTCTGACCTTCCTGGTACCGACACACACTGGGAATATGCTCGCAAAGACTCAACAAGGAAGATAAATGTCAAATGTACTGAACACAGATTCTCGGGATTCCTTCAAAAGATACAGCACAGGACAAGAGTAAGAGAATGACACAAGAGTCAGACAAACACACACGCACGCACACGCAGAACTAGGTGAGTAAAATTAAACTCTAAAGAGAACACTAGAAAATGCTCGTGGAAACACCCACCGAAAATACTGAAACTGTAAGTGCCTATGCACACACTCACAGATAAAATATTTTTGACCAAAGGGAAGGGCAGGGATCTTCCAGCCAGTGTTGAATAATGCCAGAAATGAGTCTGGATGTCTTTGGGAAAAGCCAGAGCCCCACTGCAAGCTCTAAGCCAACACGTGAAGATCTGGCTCTGCCTCGGGAACCGTGTTAACAGTCTAGCGCATCTGAGCACAAAACTACAGAGTTGTGCTCTACTGAACGTCTGAGTGAGCAGGTGGGGCTGGTTTTCCATTTGCAATGCAGTTGGCTCTGTGACCTCATGAATGGATGAAAGCAAGCACGGAAAGGCGGATCCCACCGTTATTTATTTCTTCCTGAAATAAGCAAGGTAACATTCACTTTGGGCAGGTGACAGAGAACCAAAGCAGCCTGTCGTAGAATCAAATGACATTGGCTTCCTGAATGTAACTGGCCCTGCTGGGGAGAATGTCAGGGTCAGGAGGGTCCACACTTAAATGTTGCTACTCACAGAACTGTTGGGGTTCACTTCATGGTCAACAGAGTCTCAGTCTTATTTCTAACCGACAAAGTAAAGAGAAAGGAGCTGCACTGACTACTACTAACACCCTCTGGGCACGGCTATTGCTCCCTGTGCCTCCTCCAGGTGAGCTTCAGAAGGTTTCTTCACAGCTGTAAGGACCAGGGACTGAAGGTACGTTTCAACTACCGACACATCCTGCTCTTGCTGTGGGAAAACGGAGAGTTAGGGGATCATTGTTCCATCTCTGCCCTTAGGAAGCCATTCCGAGGCACACAGCATCACAGACCCACGACTTACACTTTCCATGATAACTCTGTCCTGCGCCTTGGAGATTTGTTTCTTCACTTCACTTTCTTCGCCACCAATGAGAGTTTTGCCATGTTCATGCAAGTCCTTGGCTTTCTGAAACAAACAAACGAACAAATCTCCACTCGAGTCTGGCTTGACACCTCACCTCATGTAATTTTAAAAGAACCGACTTTGCATAGCCAAAGGATGCTTGTTAGGAATTCAGAGTAAGAACAGTGGCTACTTCAGCACATCTAAAGAGTTACTCCACTTCAGGAAACCTTCCAGTCCCCCATTTTAAGGTGGTATCATTGTGGGACAAGAAGAGCAAAGGGACTTATCTGGAAAATGGGTGGAGATATGTTAAAGGCCTCACGTGGGGCAGACCTGGGAGGCCAGGCATGGGCCCACATTGGAGACTCCCCAAGGATTCCCACACTGGACACCCCCAAGGCTGCCCAGAGGAAGGAGCCATTTGCCATGCCCATAGAATGTGATTTTCACCGAAGAACACACAGTGTGCAATCCCACGACCCTTCGGTCTAAGGAAAGCTGAAGCCAGGACTCAAATCCCTCTGTTCTCTCAAAGGACACTGCAGGGGTGGACACAGAGGAGAAAGAAGTGTGTCGCCCTCTGTCCAGAAAAGGGCAAAACGCCGGTCCAGTCCCTGCCCTATTCCCAGGGTCCAGAGCAGCTTAGGAACAGATGACCTGCACACTAGCTGAACACAGGTATGGAAGGGGAGCTTGCTGGGCTGGCGGCTGAAGAGGACACAGATGGCGACTGCAAGCAGTAGAAACATTAGGGAAGACAGCGCACATGGTGCTTTCTGGGCACAAAACAGAAGCAAAGCATGGGTAGGGAATGGGAGTCACTTCAGGAGAAGCTGGTACTCTGGGAGGGAAGACGGGGAGACAGAAGCAAGCAGCCAGTGAAGCTTTCAAGAAGGTGTGGGTGGTGTGTGTGTGTGTGTGTGTGTGTGTGTGTGTGTGTGTGTATGTTAGAGGGTGTTGTGCGGAGGACACAGGAAACAGAGAGAACAAAGCAAGAAGGCCACCGGGAAATCTGGGAGAGGGAAAGGCCGTGTTTCAGGACAACAGTCTCTCAGAGGCAGAACTGAGGACTAGGAAAGGAAGGAAGCCTGGGTGGAGAAGCAGAGGGAGAGCGAGAAGAGCGAGCACAGGGCAGAAGGGACCACCTGGGAAGCCAGAGAAACCCAGTCACAAGGCTCCCTCTGAGCTACTGCTGCTGCTCACACTGAGCACCCACAGTTAGAAGGGAGCCTTTCTGGGTGGCTCTTCCAACAGGCTCCCAGGCAGTACTCAGCTGCATTAGAGCTGCATGTTCCCTTTCTTAAGCTCTTCCTAAAGGCCTAGATGTATGTAGGTGGCTCTCAAGGTCTTGAATACTAACTTATATTTCTGCGTGCATGGGGGTGCAGGAGAGTGTGCATGCACATGTGTCTGAGTATGGCGACCAGAGGTCATAACAAATTCAAAGTGATTTCCTTCACGTGTACCTGTCTGCAAGCATACGTGTGCACTCGGGAACACCTGCGCCTTCCAGAACCCCTCACCACATCAAGTTTTGAGGCAGGGTCTCTCACGAAACACGAGGCTTTACAGTTTGACTGTTCTGGTGGTCCCACAAGCCCCAGGGATCCTTTTGTCTCTACCCTCTCCACTCTGGGCTTATAGGCACATTCCTGGAGTACACGGGGGTGCTAGGAATATTCACTAGGGTACCAACAGGGGTACTCACACTTGCTCAGAGAAGACAGACCTAGCTTCTCGCCAGCATCCTGAAAACATTCAATTTACTATGACACATGGAGCACTTTAGATAGGGCATCTGAGTCGGGTCTGAGGAGAGATCTTTCACAGAGCATTTTAATGAGAGCATCAAAAAGAATTCCCATTGAAGGGCTGCTTCAATCCCTGGATATACAGAGGTCACTTAGGACCTGGAGCTTCAGCAAGGGTAGAACTGCCAGCTCGCAGTTCAAAGAGGATTAACCCTCTACCAGTTTTTTCATTTCCCACATCTCTTGGGGAGATGCTGAAACGCATGACCACCAACACTGGAGAACAATGCTAATGTCGGAAGACTATAAATGTATGAAAGAAAATAAAAGCTACCCTTGCCCATTGTGTATTTCACTGATCTGTCCAATCCAAACAGTCAGAGAAAACCAGAAGGATCCCCAGACGTGCCAATCTCCATCGCAATGTCACCGGAGGTCCATAACTCATCACTGCGATGCACTGTGATCCTCTCTAAGCAGAGCTCTCGTCACCAGCTCCTGTGCTAGAAAGCTGCCCCCGACACTGTCATCGGCTTCCCAGGTCAAACAAACCTTAGCATCGCTCCTAGGTGTGGGGAAAATTTTCCCAAGAGAGTGTGATCATGCTCTGCAAAACTAATTACTTCTCCCACAAGCTGAGAAAGGGCCAATCTGTCTTCTCCTTTTATAGACACGTGGCATGGCATAGGGGTGTGTTCTGTTGACAAGTGCAATCTACCAGACCTTCAAAAATGTGTCACGTAAATCTTTAGCGTTTCCAATCGTAGTTTCGTGATCCCCTATAGCTTTCTGTAAAATCTTCATCTGCTTCCAAGTTATAAGCTGAAACGTAGGAGAATAATGACAAAATGTCAGTACAACTGAACATCCAACCCTGCTGCCAGTCACAGAAATCGCTTCCCGTGATGTTTTGTGTGCTGACATTTCAAGAACGCGTTTGAAGACATGCCCTTCAGTGCCAAAAGCAACATAACAAGACCTGACCTGTCACAGAGGGAGATAGTCCGTCTAGCTGGTGCAAAAATACTATAAAATCGTTATTCAGTTTGAAATTAACATAAGCCCCACCTCATCTGTGGATTCCCTCCTCACTCGCCAAAATTAAGCACAAAACGTTCCTTTGTTTATTCACAAAGTATTTTGAAGACACCGAGGGCACGGACTAGCTTCCAAGGAATCCCTTCTCCCAACCCTCGCCCCCCCAAAAGTTCTTCATCAATCAGTCATTCCCCGGAGTGTGACATCATCCCATCAACTGTATTATCGACCTAATAAGAAGGGCAGGGAAGACGAATAGCAAACATACTGCAGCTCCTGTGGTCAAACATTCCACAGCAACATGTCAAAAACTGCAAGCACTCGATACACAAAGTCTAGAAAGGCGGGGATTCTTCACGGCTCTGCTTTCACCCTCCTAGGAAACTGAGGCAGGGAGGTGACTCATTTTCTGAGTTTTCATGAGGAGCAAGCAGCAGGACTATGGCTGCATGGCAATCAGTGGGGTCCGGAGAACATGCTCCTCACCGCCAGACTGGAATCTGTCTCCATCTCCCTCAGATTCCAGGCTCTGCTTCCCTACTTTTGGAAGTCAGCATCTTTGGGAGTACCGCCCTGTCCTCCATCAGGATGAAAGACTCCTCAAAGACAGCACTAGTCTGTGTCCATGAACACTTAGCTACCTCTGAACGCTAAGCCTCCACCTGCTCTGCCACAGCCACAGGCACTGCTCTCACTCTGCCTCCCTCGTCACTGTGTCAGAAGTCTACCTGGGACCGCACCCTCACCCTGTCCTGCACCTTTGGCATCTACACTGCACGGATGGTATAGCTTTCCCTCTGAGCACCCAAGCCCATACCTTCTCCTGCGCTCTCCAAGCAGTGCCTACTCCGCCTCCCTCCTATGCTGGCTCCTCAGCCATGACCACACCACCCCTCCACAGAAAAAGAAGCAAGCTGGAGAGGACGGCCAGTCTCTCGGGGACACAAGCACCACCCTCCCTGTCTCCCGATGCTCATGTCCCGTCCTGTCCTGTCGGGTCCCTTTCCGTGGCGATATGCAGCATCAAAGCATCAAAGCCCCGCCACTTCGGAAACAGACAAGGTGGCTCTATTCCAAGCTAAGAGCGACACTCACAGCGAGGTGATCTTCTTGCTTCCTTGAACTCTCCACATCGTCCAGCCACCCCTGATGCAGCGACTCAAACATCTGGGAGTGCATGGCGTGAAGCTCTTGCCTGTGAAACACAGTCACAATTACTGAGCACTGTCACGCTGTGTGAGGCTACGGCAAGGACGCATGCACACACTTCACATTTTGAGACAAGAGCCAGGCGCAAAAGAGAAAGGGGGCATGAATTAAATTGTCTCCTGAGAGGCGGAAATATCACTCTCGTCCCAGAAGAACTTGTCTTAATTTGCTACCGGTGTCATCACTTTGTGCGTCTTCCCTCTCGCACGCCGAGGATGCTCGGAGGCATACGTTTCCCAAGATTGCATTTCCGGCTTAAAATTAGATTCATCTTCCCTTCCCCTTATGGAGTAACCTAGATATCCTGAAAGCCCAAGTCCGTGTACTGAAGGCAACATACCCTTCATCTTCTCGGAGTCACATACACAAAGAGTGCACAGAACCATTTCCCCACACGGGGACGACGATTTACCAAAGAGAGCGCCGATGGCACATCCTAAAAGGTACAGTTTTGAGGACCACAGAGGCCTGGCCTTCCTCACAGGACATTATCTGTATTGTCATCTGACCGGTGAGGAACTGTTCTCTTACCAGTCCTGCTGCAGCTAACACACCTGAGCGGCATAAACGAGGGGGGCGGTCCTCCAGCTATGGACAGGACTAGCTCACAGAGAAAATGCAGTGCTACCTAGGTCCCATTAGCGACTCCACTCAGCACAGTGTCACAATGGCAGGCGGGAGTGACTTTGGAAGGAAGAGCGAAAGCGGTACAGGTTTCCTTTACAGAGGGTCGGTCACAACTTTACCTTGACTTCTGCTGCGCTTTGAAAATACTGTGGAGGTTTGCATTCAGGATTCTGAAAGAGGCATGTATATCCTTTTCAAACTGCTTCCTCTTTGCCAGGAAGGACCGGGTAATGTCCCCTAGTCGACAAAGGAAATGGTATCACTTTAAATCAAGTATCCACAGGAAGAGGCGCTCTTTCATCCCTGACATACCACCTACACGGTAACAGGAAGGAGTATGTACAGATCTGGTGTTCATTTTGTTCTTTGTTCTATTTTTCTTTTCTTAAATTTTAGACCGCCTCTTGCGCAGCCCAGGCCGGTCTCAAACCTGAGAGGTAAGCGACCACGACCTCCAGTTCTGGTTTCTCCCGCCTCTACCTCCTCTGTGCTAGCAATACAGAAACGGGGGCATCGTGCTTTGACGAGTGACCACCACTGAACTGACAAACCGTTTTCTGGAAACCTCAAAAACCAAGCAGTTCATTTGTACCACAAAGAAGGAATGCTGTCGGACATCCTTGCTTGCATGAACTGACTCTATACACCGGCAAAGAATTGACGATGTCTCTCTTGTAATGCTGTTTTAGGGTCACCTACACAAGTAATAAAAAAAAGCTGTCTCAGCTTGAGGGGCGTGTGGTACTCTGACTTGGTTACCGTGGACGACAGACCACAAGCTAGTGTGGCATGCGTGATGCTGATGTTCGTTCGCACGCCATGACACTCTTCTTGCCGGGCCACGGCCTGGCTGCCTTCACCCTTCCCTGACAGGCTCACGGGTGTGTACGGCCTAAATGCTGCTCTCCAAGCCCTTCTTGGGCAGGGGTTCCTGGAGGAGGGCAACTTTGGAAAGCCAGAAAAGTGACTTAATTCAGAAGGTGAAAAACAGCTGCCGAAATGCCACATACCATTCGTGCAGTAAGATAAAAAGCAGAGATCAACCTGCTTGCCCATCATCTCCAGTGCAATGCAGGAAGCAGGACACTCTCCCCCCCCCATCTCCCCGCCTCAGTGACAGCTGCAACATCCCCCTGTTCAGAGCAGCTAGTGAAAAGTTAAGCTAAAGGTAGCCCCTAGACGACAATGGCAATTTACTCTTCCAAAAATTAATAATAATGATGATAAAAATCCATCCCCTGAGCGACAGAACTGTTAACAGACTCCTGTTGTCCTGTTGACAGGCGACCACGTTCTCACCACGCTTGAGTTGTAGGGTCGGAAAGAAAGCTCCTGGACTAGCAAGACCTGCTCAAACATACCTTTGAAATCCCGTATCCTCTTCTGAACAGGCTCCCTGTGGAAAATGCACACAAGAATCCTTAACTGAGGACAAACATCCTAACTTCGCTCTGAAGGAAAGGCAGGCGAGGCACGCGATTTCGGAGAGACCAGCGCTCATGTGAGGCAAAGTCGGATTTGCCTCTCCCGGGTCATTGTTCTTACTCCTTTACTCAGGTTTTCACAGGGAACCAAAGAGCTCACTGCAGATACATATGGGCACACGGTTAAGGGTTACTTACTGGAGCGTGGGTGACTCAAAGTCAGCCATATCCCCAGGAAACCAACCTCAGGCTGGGTGCTGGATGACTCAGGAAAACTGCATCCCTGGCCTTCCCAGCCCAACTGCACTGGGCTCCACAAAGAGTCTCCTCTCCGCAAGCAGCGGCTTTGTGTTATGTTGTGACAGCCTAGGGGTTGGTATACTACATGCTGACCGGAGCCCATTCACTGTACAGCACTGACGGGTTTCATAGAGGTGTGCCCAGCCGTCTTTCGTGAACTACAGCCGTATTCACTCTCCTCCATCCTCAATCCCCTCCCGCTACTTACTCCTCCTCTATTACCCAGCAGTGTCTCTTCAACCTTCATGCCACGTGACCACACTCCACCTCCAGAGTCGGCCTCCACTCCTCAAACCTTCCCCTCTATTGGCCATTGCCTGCCTCTCCCCAGTCTCCCTTCTGAGTTCGGGTGATATCATTTTATGGACCTATTTATAATCTGGGATCCTCAAATGAGAGAAAACAGCTGACTGTCGTCTCTGGTGCTGGCTTATTTCACGAAACACCAAACTCTCCGTTTGTAGCCGTCTCCCAGAAAAGGGCAGAAGTTTCTGCAGAAAACAACACTGAAACTACTTCCTGGGTCAGGCCAAAGTTGCTTTAAGACATCACCTGGCCTCCTGCACGTTTGATCCTGAGGAACAGCTGCCCATCTCACTGGTATCAGCCGCCGGATTGTTTGCTGCACCGAGAAGAAAGGAAAAACCTTTGTGAATGAAGTGTGCTGTTCTCATGGTCCCACGTGGGAAACAGCTTCAGTCTGGGGTCCACAGAGTCCATCGCCGAGGGCAGTTTTAAAGTACTCTTCCAGGAACTCATGACCCACCCCAGTCCCACCCAGGTGAAATTCAACTAGGCCTGAGTCTGGGGACAGCAGGTACTTGTGTTTGTACAAGCCTTGCAAGGAAAACCACCGTGGCCCACGGGTTCTTCAGAGGCCTGTTGGCCAAGGCCAACTCCCTTGCACCCCAGCCACGGGGAAGAACATCGGGTGGGGACAGAAACCCAGAGCGTGCTTGAGAATCACTTCTCAGCACGCGAATCCCCACACCCACACCTGGAACTCCGGGGAAAGACCCGGTGAGTACTAGGCCACCCCGGTGCTCCACCCGTCGAGGAGTAGCAGAATGTCCCCTCTCGGTTAGGATCCCCCCACCCATATGCCCCATATCAGTTGTTACCGGGGGTGACTCGACCTGGGTTCTGCAAGTCATCTGGTGGGAGATTCTGATCAACCCTAGGGCGCTTGGCACTTCTCTCTGTATGTTTCTGCTCCTTGCTTGACATGGCTGGGGCTCTGCGGGGCTGGGGACGACTCCTGAAATGTTGGTGCACACAGACAGTAAAGACACCGAGAAGAATGTCGTGGTCGCAATGGAAACAGGGACCCGGACTGCACAGGCTGTGGCCATGAGTCCTGGCACTCTCTGTGCTGCAGCCAAGAGGAGGTAGGAGGATGACACCGATATCCCGCAACATCCAATCACATTCTGTCCCAATTTTCTGTCTGAATGCAGAGCTCTCCACAGCCCTGTAGCCCTCAGTCTCGGCCCTTTCTGCTGACTTCTTGGCCCCAGGATAGGACTGCTTGGGCTGGCCCCAAACCAAGTGGCCATTAACCCAGACACCAGCCCACTGACGGCCAATGGGGTCACTGGAGCCAAGTCCCTGCACTTCACGCTTGAGTCCTGCTGAACACTCAGCTGAAATCCCTACCCACTCTGAGTCTGCATGTCTCAGAAGCAACACATGGACTCCAACATCCTTGAAGGACCCAATGGAGGCAAATGCAGAGGTTCGCCAATATACCCTCGCACAGGGAGTGACACACAGCCTGTAAGCGGGCATGAGGCCCCTGTGCTCACAGACAAGCACTATGGGAACTAGGAACGGTAAGCACCCAGGCTAGTCTCGTCAACAGAAGGGATGCCTACGTCTGTTTTCCAACCAGAAGACCTGGAGAGGATGCTGTTAACAGCCTGGTGATCTGTGCTGCCTGCAGAGCCAGGCCACACCCGGATCTCCCAGATTATTATGTTTGACTCTCCCTCCCTAGACCTTCACCTTTAGTTTGGTTTCTCGGTCAACAGAGCCCATCCTTAGGGGAGATGGCCCATGGACGTTACGGCCTGGTGACCTCAACGCTATCCGCGTGACTGAGCCACACCAGACCCCAGGTCCCTAAGCTATAGAACCCATCTTCGTGGTAGAGGTCACATGTACGTTGCAAGAGAGTTTCTATGTAGTCAGGCCTCCATATTCATTCTGCACATGTTACTGAGATCATCGTTACCAAGAATTTTTTCCCCCAAATTGTGCTTTATTTAATCGTGTCAAAAACAACCCGCCTGGGGTCAGCCTCTAGAAGTTTGAACCAACATCTGCTAAATAACTAAGGTATTTGCACACAGATTTCATCTTGATCTCGTGGGGATCGTTACTCTTTTCACTGTGGCATTTGTAGGGAGCCCCATGACGATCCACACCCCTCTGTGATGAAGTGCAGCCCCCGGGGGCCCTTCTATTTGCCCCTCGACAAGTCACCTCACAGGCCAAGTTTGGATCTTCCAGGCACAAGCCTGATCACCTCCGCACACTCTGACACAGTTTCTCTTAGAATAAGCAGTCACCCACCAAGAGGAGCCTACTCCAAGACCTTTCCCTCAGAAACCTCTTTCTCTTTAGAGGAAGGTAACACCTAGACATTGCCTGCCTCCACAAGCATGCTTTCCTACTGGCTGGAGCAACTCCTATGCATGAGAGATGCCTCGCATGTGGGCCCAGCTGGTGCACAGACATGAGGAGAGTGTGTGTGTTTGTCTGTGTGTGTGCGTGCGTGTGTGTGTGTGTGTGTGTGTGTGGCAGAATGGGGGTGGGGTAGTGCCTGGCGTGTGTGGTAGGTGATACAGCACCAAGTACTGTGGATCCAGGCTGACTCTGATTTTGGAACCACCAGATCTTCAGAAGAGGGACCCACCCAGATAACGTGACCACACTTCAGCCACATTTCCCTGAGAGTTCTCTTCCCTTGGGAAGCTTGTCCCACCTGAGTGGGCCCCACATCCCCGAATGGGATGATGTGTGATCAGGTGGAGAAGCATGCAGGCATGCATGGATGAGCCTGCTGCAAGGAGCTAAAGGACTAGACCCATGCAAGTAAGGAAGCTTGTGTGTTGACCTGGACTTGAAGGTGCACACGACTGGTCCGGGAACTGCAGTGACGGGGGCTCGAAGGGACAGGACTTCCTTCACCAGAACACATGCTGTCCTGCCCACTCCTTCAGGGCCCTGCGGTCCTGACAGAGCTTTCTCAGATCTCCCCTCTGTCCTTGATTGCAGTCTGATGCAGAAGGGAGGCTCCAGACATCACCTCAAGGGCCACCATGGTGGGCCCTAGTGACCAGTCACTCGCCAAGGTGGACCTGCTTCACCACCATCCTCTGAGACTGTCCTTCCACTCGAGGGGGATCACACCTAGTTCGTCCTCACTTCCTGAACCTAAGAATCCCTGATTCTGGAAGAGCGGAAAGGAGGGTAGGCAAGGGTCTAACCTAGGCTCTTCCACTTCTATGGTAAGGTTCACCTAGAAATCATGTCTAGGGACTCTGGGCTTGCAGTCACACATGGCTGAAACGGGACCCCACTATCGAGGGTGGGAAAGGCCCAGAGCACCTCTTCTTCTCGGTGTGCCCGCCCGTCTAGCTCTCTGCCCTGGACCAATCTGGAAAATGCCCAAGAGGTACAAAAGGTGCCTCCTGGAAGGTCCCTAGTCCCTCCAGCAGCAGGCAAAACTGCCCTGCCCAGTGCCCTCAGGCCGTGGGGCCCCAGCACAGCTTTCTCAGACTGCTCAATCTGGCCTCTTCCAGTCACATTCAGAAGCGAGGCTCTGGACATCACGGGCTCTCCTGGGGCCCCATACCTCGTCACAAACCTAGGAGGACAGGATTCACGTTGATCCCCACAGACCCTCCTTACCCACGAAGGTGCGTCACACCTAGCTAGGCCCACGGGGCAATGACACATACGTGACTTGAGTGTTGGGGTGGCACACGCGTGTCCCGGAATAGAGCGGATTAAGGCTTGCGAGAACCTGAACACCCACCGCCCCTTTCACCTAGGCCCGCCCTCCACGGATGTCCCGGAGGACATCGGAAGTGCCCAGAGACCTCGGAACGGGCCATGGGGAGGTCCCTAAGTCTTTCCCCAAGCACCCCTGTTTCTGGTCCGCTCTTCTCAGTCCCGCGTCCCTCACAAAGCATTCCTAGACTTTCCTCCGGGAACCTGGGCCATGAGGAGAGGAGATGTGGTGTGGAATTCAGGAGCCAGGCACCAACCACCTCAGGGAAGATCCTGGGTCCTAACACCTGGTCACTCACCTAGAGGAATGGCCTCGGGAGGGCGACCCGAAACCCGGCTTCCCCTCGGCAGTGGTCACAGCCAGTTAGTTCTCACTTCCGGTAAATCGTCGGCCTCTGTGGAAAAGCGTGGGCGCGTGAGCATGCGTGCTCCTGTCCAATGTCTTTAGGCCCGCCCACAACCACGCACAAGCACGTATGCACGCAGGCATGCACACACGTATGCACGCGTCGAGGGGAAATTTCCCTTTAAGGCTCGGGAGGACCTTAAACACCCACACTCGTGTTTTGACTCAGCACAACTGTGGACCTGTGGACCCGGATGAATGTCTCACTGGCCCAGACATCAGAAAGGGCCATGTGGTAGGTCCCTGGTCCTTTGTGAGCACACATATCGTCCCGCCCACTCTTCTCAGTCCCTGCTTCCTATCAGAGCTTTCCACACAGCCCTTCCAGGCCTCCTCCACTCCACTGGGGAATTTGGGCTCAGGACGTCATCTCAGAGACTAACCTGGGTTTCAGTAACTACTCACTCACCCAGAGGGACGCAGCTCTCCACAATCCTCAGACTCCCTTTTAGCTCTTGGTCCTCCGGGTGGGCGAGGGAGGGGCCGGCATCCCAGGTCGGCCTCACTATGGGGAAGTGTTCTACCTCTATAGAAAACCATGTCAGCATATGTGAGCCAGGCTGGCGCTGGTCCGTCTTGAGACCGACCCTGCAATGAAGCATACTTGACTTGGAGCTTTCGGTTGTGCATGCACAAACTGGAAACTCACCTAGGAAGGGCTGAAAGTGCCCGGAACACCTCTGCTCCCTGTTTGCAATGCTCCCACATGTGGAAGTAAGGACCTGTGAGGAATGGCGGGAATGCTCAAAGGGTACTGAACGAGCCATGTGGAAGGCCCCGAGTCTCTGCAGGGGCATACAAGCGGTCCTGCTCATGCGTCGGGGTCCCTAGCACCTTCAGGAAGCTTTCCCAGGCAGCCCTTCTGGGCCTTGTCCACTCCAGGGTGGAAGTGAGGCCCATGATCACCTCGCGGGCCCTGAAGCCTAGTCACCCGCCCTTAGATGGGAGATGTCCCCCTATAGGCCTTGTGGTGTCACCATTTTCACAGGCTTTCATCCATGTCCGTCAGTCCAGCCATTCCCTGGGATGAGTGCCTTTTAGAGGCCCTAAGACCCCAGGCCTTAATGTCCTAATTCTTCAGCTCCTTCCCTCACTCCGCCAGTGTCCCCCAGGCTCCACTTTTATGGGAGCTTTCTAACTACTGTCAACATACAAACAAACGGAAGGAGATTCCTCAAACTGTCCCTGCCACCGCTACTGCTGCCAACAAGATTGGTCGGATCCATGAGGCGGCTGTTTTCAATTCCAGCCTTTTGCTCCCCACCACGGCTTGTGGTATGGTGGTTCGGTACAGGGCGGATCACGCCTCTGGGTCTCTCTTTTTATTAAACTTAAAATCCCTGCGGCTCAAATTTCGTGGCTTTTCCATACACTATATGTCCCGCTGCCATTTTGACTGAGGTCAGGTGAACTTACCATCATCTTAACTGAGGTCAGATGACTTCACCGACATCTTAACTGAGAGCCAGGTAGATGACCAAGTCCTGTCATCTTTACTGAAGTGTTCCCTGTCTGCTCCCCCAGTGCTGACTCTGTTGCTTGTGTGTTTTGTGCAGTGGCACGCCTTAGGTTGGCCGCACCAAGAACATCCACTTTGCCCAATTCCTGTTCCCTCTGTGTGTATGTTCGTACATGTAACTTAGGTGCACCTATGTTTACCGTTAAATGTTATAATTGTCTGTTCATTGCATCTCATTTCAGACTACAGAAACAATAAGTCTTATGTTTTATGCTGGCATGTACTTTTAAGTTTCTTACAAAAACACTTTATATTTGATCCAAACCTCATTTAAAATGTAGTAAGATGTTCTCTACTATTGTCAGTTCTGCCCTTAACCTTCTATTGCAAGCAGTTTTTTTTCTTTCTGTCTTTTTACAAATGTAAATCTTGCCTGGTAAATTAAGAGCCGGTACAGTCAAGCTCAGGCCCGGCTCTCCAGGCAGATTCTATACTGTAGTTCCACCTGATAAACGGCCCACAACTGCTCCGAGATCTGGGAGACATGGCATTTAAATATTTAATTATTAATAAACTTTTCCTCACAAAAAGAGACAGGTTGGCTCCTAGCAGCAGCACTCTACTTCCTTCAAAGAAGACAGAAAGCAAATGGGCACAGAACAACGTCCATCCACACTTTGCTTCGACTGCCAAGCGCTGACCACCGAGAAAAACTGCCTTTCATCTGAACTGAGGATCTCCAGACACGAAAAGAATCTCTGGAATCGACAGCCTAGCTGCTCAGGTCAAGGTAGGCTTGTCTGCCTACAGATTTCGTAGCCCGCAGGATCTTCTGGAGCCTGGCAGGCCCTGCTCTAAACATCAAAAGACAAACGCGACCTTCAGTGACCACGGAGAACCCTGAGGTCTAGGTGCCAAACAAGTAAGTCCTCTGTCGTTTTTTAATCAGTAATTCAAGTAAAATTTCATCCTTCTCAAAGGTCTCTGATGCAGTTTGACAGCTGAGAGGTTTTGTCAGTTTAAAAGGACAACCTCACCAAACAAATTTCAGGTAAATACAAATACAAGACCTGCAGGTTATAAAGGTGTGAGCTTTTATAAACACAAGTTTGAACACAAGTTATCAAATTTCTCTCACACGCTGTCTTCCGTAGTCTTAACACTTTTCATTGTGCAATAATATCTGTCACAGCCATTCTGACATAAATATGCTACTGTTTATACAATGTATATGTCTGAAACTTCTTTTTTCACAAACCCTAAGAATTCTTGTGAGTTCCAGGAAAAAACAGTCAGAAACGCCCCCTTCAATTCCCTGGTCCTAATTTTTTCCCCTAAACTTAACTTTGTTCTCTGTTCTGCCATTACCTTAAACAGGTGTAAGAGGTCTGTGTTTGTGTGGTGTGTGTGTGTGTGTGTGTGTGTGTGTGTATTGTTTGGTGTCTGTGTGAGAGTGTGTCTGAGTGTGTTTGTGTGGTGTGTGTGTATTGTTTGGTGTCTGTGTGAGAGTGTGTCTGTGTATAAGTGTGTTTGTGTGGTGTGTGTGTGGTGTGTGTGTGTGTGAGTGTGTGTGGTGTGTTGATTTAAATGAGATAGCCTCCACCGCCTGGGGATATTGAATACTTCTTTTCTCCTAGATGGCTGCTGTTTGGGTTTGTTTTGGGGTGTGGCACTGCTGCAGGAAATATGTCACTGTGCATGGCTTTGAGGTTTCCAAAGCTTCCTGCCATTTGAAGTGGGTTCTCTCTCCTTTCTGCTTGAGATTCACCGTGTAATTTTTTTTTGTGAGGACGGGGTGGGGGGAATGATGCTGCCACCTGATTTCCTGGAGGTTCCCGGTCCTCCATATTTGTTGCAAAGTGACCTAGAACACTTATTTCCAGCTGGAGAGACAAAGTGCCTGCCTTCCAAATTCTGTCAGGTGAAAAGGTGTCCTTCTCAGACCTGGCCCCTGCCTGATCTTATTATAGTAGAAGGTAGAACGGAGCCTGTCAGCTCTTGTCTTGCCTTGTCCCGGCCCCTTGTCAAAGCCCAGCACCAAGGCCCCTGCACCCTGGAATGGCAGGCAACATCGTCTTCTGTCGTTGTGTGCATGCTTACTCTGTTTCATGCGTGCAGCTGCAGGGGATGGTGGGGGAACTAGGTGACAGAGATGTAAGTGAACAGTCAGGCAGCCTCCTTCCTGATTTCTACCGAGAACTGGCCTCTTACTAGGGGAGAACGTTTTTCCTATGACACTGTGGTTGCCATGACAATGGGGACAAGCCATTCTTTCCTGGTTACAGATACATTAGCGAAAGATACTCACAGAGCGGAGACGTGGGATCACTAGACAGACACACGAGGCACACAGGTAGGTGCCTGCAGCCATCCTGAGTGAATGTGAGCTGGGCCCGTGAGTGTGCCGTGGGTACGTGCTGGCTCTTTCGTGGGACAGGAAAGGTTCTGGCTATTACTGTTTGACGCGAAGCCCCAAGGACTGGTGTTCAGCCAGCCCTGTCTCTTTGTCCTCGGGTGACACCTCACCACGTTGGTGCCAGCTTTATCCTTTCAGGCTCTGAAAGGATAGCTCGCCAACCTACATAAATGGCTGCCTCGTCGCTGTTTGGCAATGATTGTCACACGTGCTCTTGACAGAATGGCCGTGTTGGTGCGATGGCACCTTACCCGAGAGAGTTGTAGCTTGTGTTGTCTGAGAGAGAGAAGCTGGAAGGCATTTAAGGAGGAGGTAAACATGGATGAGGACTGGCAGTTCCCTTGGAGGATAGAAGCCGAGGTCTCCAGATCTCTTGGCCTGGAGACCTGACACAAGAAGGGAAGAAATGCCTCCAAAAGACAGCCGCCTCTAAAGTGGCCACTAATCGCAGCTAGGCAGACTGAGGCAAAAAAAAAAAAAAAAAAGTCAGTGCGGTATGAGAGCACCTGAAGAAGGGGCAGCGTCTGTTTCCTCGATGGGTGTTAGTTTGTGCCCGGGTCAGAGTCTTTGCTCTGCTCACAGATGGGTTAAGCATCAGCTGGGCTGTGTTACAGGGTGTGCAGCTGGGGTTTCCCTCTGACCCAGCAGCCCATCATCGGCATCTCTCCCTGTATCTCAGCCCCTGCGTGTGAACAATACGCTCTGTGCCCTTCTCGCACCCTCTCGTCAGACTGGGCCCCGTCTGTTTGTCTCACCACAGGGAGGGGAGCCATCTGGAAGTTCCCATCTGGACAAAACGTGAATGGATGTCGCACACGGAGACCGTGTGCGAGTTCTTGACAGAAGGCCTCGGGCACGGGGCCAAAGCATGTGTTGAGACAGGGATTTCAGGGTTCCATCTTGCACCCTTCTCCGTGCACCTCTGGGGAAGACTTTGCTGCTTTCATCGGAAAGGTAACTGTCGAAGGTAGTGCACTAGAGGTGATGCCTGAATCGATGGAGCCGGATGGCAAAACTGACAATATTTAAGCAGGTTGTAGAAAGACGGAGGGCTTTTCTAAGGCACGGCGCAGTAGGCCTGCACAGATGGAATACACACGCCGGGAAGAGCGTGGCCTGATAATGGGTGCAGATGCTTTTCTCTGTGACTGAGATACAGATGCTGCCTGGATGTCCTGGCATGTGGGCTTGAACACAAACTTGATATTCCCGGGTATGTTTTCTAACTCAGGAAGTGTGTGAGGCTGAGAACATCACGCCTGAGGGAAGCAGAAGCTCCTGCAGGCACCCCTGCCTGGGGTGGAAAGCTTGCATTCTATAACTATAACGCGGGCCTCCGTGATTGCTAAGGGCACCGAGTGAGCGGTGGGCTCTCTCGTGCCCGAGGTGTGGTACCCGCATATGGATGGGGGCATGGTTGCTTGGGCTAGATGGTGCTCAGTCAGCCTTGCTGGTGAGCATGTGCTCGGAAGGTCCAGCAGAGGGCAGCCGGAAGTAACTGAGGTGCCTATGTTTTCCTCTGTGTCCTCAGCAGATAGATACCTGTGGCCGAGGACTCCACGGAGGCTGGATCAGAGCAGGCCAACCCTGTGAGGTCACACAGATTTCTCGGAGGAAGAACCACTGCGGGTGATCCCTAAATTGGGCCCCAGATTGCACAGTCCACATTTACTATTGCATCACCCAGCAGGTGTGGCCTGGGCCAGACCTAGACTCCTGCATGTTGAGAGCCACTTTATGCACTGTGAGATCAGATTGGAAGTCGGTAAGACTTGAACGGGAATACGGCAGAGGGGACACTGTACATTTGAGCAGTGAATAGGGATCTGGTGCTAGAATTACCGACGGGTGTTTATGGATACAGAGGGTGGGAAGGGGAGGGCTGAGGGACTGAAGCGAATATCATTTGCCTCCCATATTTCTGTCCGGTCGGGAATTCCCATGGGTAAGGCAAGGCCTGGAGTCCCTAAGGGAGAGGTCGGGGTGCCCGCACTCACCGAAGGGGTCGTGGGCTAACAGGAGTCCCCAAAATGACCAGGGTCCTCAGGGAACTGCCTCAGGACCCCCTGGTCCACAGTGCTCTGCAGCGCTGTGCCTGGTGCTGGCCCGGTAATGAGAGAAGCCCCGCGGACCCAAGGCAAGAGCAGTCAGGAAAGGAGTAGACCCCTGACACACACCCACTCACAGTGAGCAGAAAGGGACGAGACTCCACTGAGAAGCACGGGGGAGGCCCTGTGTGGAGAGGCAGAGAATGGAGGGACATGGACGGGAGAGCTACGCTACAGATGAGATTGGACACCACTTAAGATTCAAAGCATGCCTTCTGGACTTAGGGATGGGCAAGTGACCATCCAGGGCATCAAACAGCTGCTTTGATTTCCTGTCTGTCTAAGACGACCCTGTGGATTAACATTATGGCACAGAGGTTGTGGGCAAGAGAGTTCTGTGGCCTGGGATCTGATGGTAGAACAGTGCCCATCGCCAGCAGATATGGGTGTGCAGGGCCCATGGACTTGAGGCAGCAGCAGGAGAGTGGGCAATACCAATGGCGACACTTACCCTGTTGCTCTCATCTGACACTACTGAGTCTGCCAATTAGAAAGCATTTCTCCACGGTGAAGTGCTTTCCTTGGGGGGGCTCTCCTTTGTGCCACGCGTGCACTTGATCCCATAGCGAGGTCGGTCCAGCACGGAGTTGGGAGCAAGAGGTCAGAACCAAACTATGAGGGGGCGGGGGAAGTGGAGGGAGGCCAGAAGCTATGACAGTGACAGCAACCATCCTTACCTGCCATGTTATGCAAATCGCCATGAAGATTTCCGCACACACACGCACACACGCACACACACGCACACACACACACACACACACACACACACACACACCCCGTTCCTCAACCTGGTATCATACTGGTGCAGAAGGCAAGGTGCACTAGGTGTGCACAGGCTTCCTGGGGTGGGGCACAGGGGGGGTTAGCTCCCTAGGAAAGAAAGCAATGAGGCTCCCCCCACCCGGACGGAATCCCGGGGAGCCCCCAAGGCATTGGATGGGCAGGAAAATACACAAGCCAAGTAAAGACACTCACCTCTCCGGGAGGAAGTTCACCACCCTAGCCTCAGGGTGGGTGACCGTGTGTCACACATCTGCTCTGGATCCTTCCATATCTTCTCAGGCACACACCCTCATCCCTGTGGAACGACAGACTTTGGGCACCCCCTTGCTTTCTCTCTCCTCACCTCACTGAGCTGTTGCTTCAGTATCCACTAAAGGCTAATTCCGTCCTAACGCAGCTCTGCTTCCCTCTCCCACACTTACAGGGCAGGCCCACATCACCCTGAGAGAGGCCCTCAGGTTGAGCTTGTCTACCAGATTCTGGAGGGAGGACAGCACCGCAGGCAGGGGAGCCAGGCCAGACAGAGACGACCAGCAGGGAGCAGTGCCCACCACAACGCAGGGGGTCACCCTGCCCTGATCAGAACAGCCCCAGGGTTCCATCGCCATGGACTCTGCAGAGTATGTGCTCTGTGGCTGGAAGGGCCAGCTGTGGCCTGCAAGGGTGTTGACCAGACCCAGGACCTCGGCCCATAGTAAGAGGAGAGGGGCCTCTTTCCTGGAGGTCCAAATTCTCTCTGTTGGTGAGAAGACCAGAGTGAGGAGCACAGAGGCGAGGCCCCTAACCAAGTCTGAAATCGTAACCATCGCCTCCTTGGCCGGAAAGGAGTCACAGGGCAGTGGCCCACCAGGGCAGACCAGGGCATACAGAAGAGCCCTCAGGGTGGCCCTGGATGTTCTGGGCGAGGGAACCCGCTTGTATCAAGGAGAAAGGGCAGGTGGCCGAAGAACCAGCACAGTGGCTCCCAAGGTTCCGAAAGAGGAGACCAGCTCCAGCCCACGCCAGCGCCAGCACCCCCAAGGGCGCAACCAGAGAGGCCAAGGGCTCTCCCACAGGAGTCCTGGGAAGCGAGGCCGCCCAGGACCTGTGTTGATGGGCTCAGGGAATGATCCTGCAGTGCAAGGGGGGGAAGCCCAGGCGCATGCCACTGTAGAGTCCCCTTACTCTGAAATGCAAGGGAACATGTTAAGGGGCACCAGAGCTCGGCCAAGTTCCTGCAAGACGCCAACAGGAAATGCTGGTGATAATCCTGGCAAGAGAAAGTTGAGCACCCGGGCCTCTAGGGAGGGTGCCCGTGCTAACAATGAGCATAGACCTGCCTCTGGGCCACCGAGGAGGCACGCCTCTACCTCGCCCAAAGCTCTCAAGCAGCAAGTAGGGTGTGGTGGCCTAGAGATCCAGGCCATTGGAGCCCAAAGGAAGACCACCCTCCCAGAGAACAAGGAGGATCCCGGTCCGCCGACCCCGAGGCCAGACTCAGAGGGGGCATCGGCAGCCTGCACGCCTCCAGTCCCGAGCCTGCGAAGATCAGTCCGCACTGCTGGCAGGAAAAGGAAGATCCATGTGCTGTGTGCACATTGTGGGCTCTCGGGACTGGAAACTCGAGTGCGCTCGAAGGTGACTAAGGCCAGGGTCAAGAGGAGAGCCCCTGGAGTTCAGGAAGACTGCCAAGCCACCAGTGTGGCTTCTGCCCAGGAGACGAATACCATCGAACGAGGGATGCTGGTCTGGTTCAAATTCCAGGACCATCCTTTCTGGCCGGCGGTGGTCAAGAGTGTCAGCAAGAACGACAAGACGGCCAGGGTGCTGCTGATCGAGGGCAACATGCAGTTTGAGCGCAGGGGTGTCCGCGTCCCTCTCCGCAAGCTGAAGCTCCTGGACTGTGGGGAGAGATTCTCCCTCCTGCGGAGAGCCAGCAAAGTGTACGGCCAGGGCATCAACTGGTGCCTCTCTGTGATCGACCGCTACAGAGAGGACCTCGCCTGTGGCTCCTTCCGGGGCTCCTTTATGGACTACTACACCGCCCGAGCCAGTTACCCGCTGAGGAGAGCCATTCAAGAGGGCGACCTGCGCATTGATTTCCCCAAGGTGAGCTATGCCGACTTGGAAGACTGGGAGGAGGAGACCGCCCCCGGTGGGAAGAGGCCCCGCAAGAAACTCCTGCCTGACCGCATGAGAGCCGCTTGGGACAGAGCCAACCAGAAGCTCGTAGACTTCATCGTGAAGAGAAAGGGGGCCGACCAGCACCTGCTGGACATCGTGAAGGGCAGGAAACCGTCCCGGTGGCTGGACGACCTCTGGAAGTCAAAGAGGGAAGTCTTCTGCATTGAGACCTACCTGGAGGATGAAGACCAGTTGCACCTCGTGGCCAGACATTTGCAAGAAATATCCAAGGAAGCAGACCAGGCCCTGCTCTCGCTGGCAAGAGGAGACCAAGTCCGGCTCACCATGGAGGTTCTTCTTCCAGAGGCAATCATCTGCTCCATCGCTGCCCTGGATGAGCTCAGCTACAAGGAGGCAGAAGAGAAGTACCTGCGTGGCCCACCTGTGCACTATCGTGAAAAAGAGCTCTTTGAGAAGACCATCCTAAAGGCGGCCCGGAAGAGGTCAGCAGCCAGGATTGGGGCTGGCAGGGACCCTCCTGCGCCCACTCCTTAGAAGGGAGCCTCCTCCTTTCTGCCATCACCCCCTGCAGCTCCACCTCCAAAAGAGAACCATCTGGGAGACTGTGGGGCTTGCTATGACCGCTCCTCACTGCATACGTGTTTCTCCACACACAGACCCCACCCCTACCCCCTGACCCCCAAAATAAACGTTCACGAACGTGCTTGACGTTGCAGATTGTCTACATGGATTCGGCAATTCCTGTTAGCTTCAGGCCGGGCCTAGCCCTCTGTGGCCTGTGCCCAAGCGTGAAGAAGTCCCTTGGGGTCTCCTCTCTGGACCGTCACCAGCTATGGGTGGGGTATTAGCTAGCTATGCGCAGACTTGCCCTCTCTGCACGGACCCCATGCACCCAGACAGCACACCAGGTTCCTGATGACACTGTGTCTCTCTATGTGTCTCTGACTCTTCCCCTTACTCCCTGTCCTCTCTAGGGTGCCTTGGATGGGGCAGGTCCCATTGCTTTCTCCATTACCTCCCTCTTGGCTCACTCACGTTGAAGGAGAGGAACGCATGTGTGCTTTGAGGCTGTGCTTTGAAGCCAAAGAAGGGGTTGGAAATGTTGTGACCCTAGGAATAGCCTGATTTCAAAGGACTCCCCCTGTCTTTGTGTGTGTGTGTCTCTCTGCGTGGGTCTCTCTGCGTGTGTCTCTCTCTGTCTCTCCCTCTCTATTTATCTCTCTGTGTGTGAGCACGCTTGCACGCGTGCATGTTTGTGAGTGTGTGTATGTGCTCTCCTTTTGATCCTCCTGTCTCTGTCTCCCTGGTGCTGAGATTAAACATACCTGTCCACATACCTTTTTGTCAAATGAGTACTGGATGATGAAGTCGGGTTTTCACCTCATGCAGAAAGCACTTTCCATTCTCAGCCATCTTCCCCTTCCCGGAGACTTCTTACTGTAAATGAGACATTTGCTATTTGTGGGCTGACTTTTTGCAGAAAACATCAGTATCCCAGCTTTTCTCACATTTCAGAGATCAGAGACTTCTGCTGTTTGCAGGAAAGTAGGGGACCTGTCATCCCTTGGAGTCACTGACATCTGTGATGTACTGATGAGGGGCAGCCCTGCCATACCTCCCTGAAGCTCCTGTTTTCTTGTCTGGAATCACAGTCCATGACATATTTTTGTGACTGTGCACCGAATTGGTGCCTCAGTGGGCTCTCAAGTGCAACCTTACACAAGCCCGGTCTTCTTTCTCAGTCTCTGTTCTTGTCTGAATCTCTGTGAAATGTCCTGTGTCCTCCAGCCTGTGCCTCTAGATTCACAGTACCGTTTGCCTCGTATGGGAGAATGCTCAGCGTTAGTCCTTGCTGCTAATTCCTGGATTTCCTTTCTGCACAATGTGGGCTCTTACCCAGGTTAAGAAGATCACACATAGTGTGCATGCTTGTATTTTCAGTAGTGGGACTGCAAAGATAAGAACCCTGGTGCTTGCTGACCAGCCAGTATGGCTGGATTTGCAAGTACTGAGTTCTATGAGGAGACCCTGTCTAAAAAACGAACATGAAGAATAGATGAGGCAGACACGTCTTGTCAGCTTCTGGATTCCACACTCAGAAGTTCACAACAATGAACATGTACAGAAGATTTTTAAATGGATCCACATTTTCCCTCTGTGTTATGAGCTGTTTCTCTGTAAAAGCCATCAACAGTGTAACTCAATCCTTCTTACCTTTAAGAATGGAAAAATCTCTGGACCTCCCTTCTTCCTGCTTTTGACTCCATCTAGAGGAGGAAATAGCAATTTCAATGTGTTACTTTCTTTTCTAAGAGAAGATCATGTCTAAGGCCATTGTGTTCTACTTAGCCATGCACATGGCAGTGCAATGCTCAGAGCCTGCATGTCAGAAATATTCTTACCTGCATATTCAGCCTCTCCTCTGACTTTAACTGCCACTGCCCCTGTACGTTAAGTTCTGAGAACAAAACCCTGTCTCCTCGCCTACCATTCATGGGGCTATATGTCCCAGTAATGCCGTTTTCCTTGCCTACACCATCCTCTTCCAGAGGTTGAAGCCCAACGATGGGGACATGTCATTGCTTGACGTCACTGACACCTGACAAGTACTGATGAGAGGCAGCCTTTTTATGCCTCCCAGAAGCTCCTGTTTACTTCTCTTTTCATTTGTGTCCTTGAGTTTTCTTGGGGACATGCGACTGCAGGTTTCTCACTGTAGACTTTGAAGTGCTTGTCTGATCAATTCTCAAGTCATCTCTCCTGCTCCTTTGTCCTGATTCCTTCTGTAATTCTCATTTGTCTGTAGCCTTTGTTGGATTTATAAGTCCTCCTCCCTGTTTGTTTTATGGGAGAATATTGCACATCAGTGCTTTGGGCTAATTGGTGTGTGTGTGTGTGTCTGTTTTCCTATACACTGAGTTGTCACACACATCATACTTTCTTTTTTATCTTTGGAGTATGGAAGTTATAAAGTACATCCTTGAGCAAGGAGCAGAAGAATACATATGATGCCTTCTGGTGTCTGTCTTTTTATCTGTGTTCTCTGTCTCCTGGTACACTCCTTTGCGTGTGTGCGTGCGTGTGTGTGAGCGTACGTGCACATGCAACAGTAGCACTGCAGTGTATAATGCAGATGAAGCACATGAGGAAGAGCAGGAACGGTGGAGGCAGTTGCAGTCAAGAAGTGCAAGATATAATATCACAAACATGAGAATGTACAAAGTGTTATAATAAAGTACATCATTTTATAAACTAAAACAAATAATTGAAAAAACAGAAGTAGGGAGCAATACATGGAAAAAATTTCCCTTGAAAGTGTGGACCAGGCAGCATTGTGCAGTGGTTACTTCCACTAACACAGTTAAAGCAACCTGCCTGCCTATGGGAACCTCCTCACAAAAGGCCAAATTAATTGCCTTTACTAGAGCACTCCAGATAGCCAACGGCCAAAGGGCTAATATTTATACAGACTCTAAATATGCCTTCTTAATAGCCCATGCCCATTCTACACTCTGGAAGGAAAGGGGCTTCCTTACTATCAAGGGCACTCCCATAGTTAATGGACCCCTTATAGCCAATCCCTTGGAGGCCCTCCAGGTCCTTGTGGAAGTAGCCATAAATTACTGTCAGGGACACCAATCCTCCAAGGACCCAGTGACCTTAGGCAATGCCAAGGCAGACTCAGTAGCCCTGGGGGCTGGCTTCAAGCTCCTTTGATTCCACAGGACATATTTTGTTCTTAACTCCCTCCTATCAACCTTGTTACAAACCAGAACGTAGGGATGAGCTCATAAAAAGGGGGCCACAAAAACAAAGGGTGGCTGGTTCAATTTAAATATCTGTCTCATTCTTCTTCAAGACCATAGTCGATCATTTCAGACATCCACCACACCTTACACATAGGCCCCAAAGCTTTGTTCCATTTCTAGAGCCACTGTTTGACCCCACCCATCTCCAAGATCATATTTCACAGGTTCACCCCTCCTGCCTGACATGTGCCCAGGCCAGTCCACAAGGGGTCTCCATATATGTCAGTCTCTGCATCAGCTTCATGGGCATCAACCAGGCAAAGGTTGACAGGTTGATTTGTCCCATATGCCTACTTAAAAAAAAACTTTGTTATCTCTTAACACTTGTAGACACTTTTACAGGGTGGATAGAAATGTTTCCAGCCTCCATGGAAACAGCAGATGTGGTGGCTGAGGTGCTCCTGGACCATATAATTCCTCGGTTTGGCATCCCATGGACCATCGAGACGGACAATGGGCCAGCCTTCACTTCCAGGGTCATGGAGCTCGGGTCAGAAGCTCTCAACATCTCCTGGAAATTCCACACCCCCTACCATCCACAATCCTCGGGAAAGGTGGAGAGGGCCAATGGACTCATCAAACAACAACAAACCAAGCTCTCCATTGAAGTCAGGTCATCTTGGCCCTCATTTCTCCCCAATGCCCTTACCTGCCATTTGAGCTCCTTTATGGCAGGCCCTTTCTTGTTAATCACCACCTCCCAGTCCATACTCTTCCACTGGTGGTGCACCTTCCCTACCTCTCCTTTCTAAGTTCCCTCTTCCTTTCACATGCTGACAGTTGTCTCCCTGCCCCACACCAGTGGACCCAAATGCCCCTAAATATGCCCTGCTCTCCCCAGGGGCAGAGTATTCCTTAAACATCTAGCTCTGATGGAGGAGGGTCATCTGTCTATCTGTTGCTTTCATTGGTTAATTAATAAAGAAACTGCTTGGCCTGATAGGTCAGAACATGGGTGGGTGGAGTAGACAGAACAGAATGCTGGGAAGAAGGGAAGTGAGCCAGACGCCATGGAGCCAGCCGCCAGGTCAGACATGCTGAATCTTTCCCGGTAAGCCACCAGCTCGTGGTGCTACACACATTAATAGAAATGGGTTAATCAAGATGTAAGAATTAGCCTATAAGAGGCTAGAGCTAACTGGCCAGGCAATGTTTAAATGAATACAATTAGTATGTTGTTATTTCGGGTGTAAAGCTAGCTGTGCGGGAGCCGGGTGGGATGAAAAGCAGGCCGGTAGCTCCTTCTACATAGCTCCCAGTTCTCTTGGATGGACAGGACCTCACACGGTAATCCTCACCACCCCCTCAGCTGCCAAGCTTCTGAGACACCCATGCTGGTACCATCTCTCCAGACCCAAGCGGGCACCTATTGTGGATACTTGATCTGTCTAGAAGTTAGGACCTTCCACCCTCTGGTTTTCCAAGATGCCATAATAAAGATCCTATCTGCTCCTTGTCCTGGCACACTCATCGTTGTTGGTACAAACAAGACAGGTAATAACAATATTTTTTCTCCTAGCTACCTGCCTTCTTACCTCCCTCAAGAAACAGCTGCTGGAGGTCTCCAGGAAGGCAGTATACTGGATGCCTCTCCAGCCACATCTCTCTCTGAGTGTGAGCCCACCAACTCCCAACTCTCCCCTCTCCCACATCAACAATGCCCGCAGTAAGTAGCTAAACTTGAACCAGCAGCCCTTTAACCGAAAAGACTGTAATGTTTAGTTGGGGGCTTCACCCCAGCTCCCTGGCATTCATTTTGGAATGTTGAGCAGAAAACTCCATTTCAAGTCACCTCCCCTGGGAGTTGCCTCAATCCAAGTTCCACCTCCAAGACAACCTACCAAACAGTGACCCCTCCCCAGAGATGCTCGAGGCCACTCCCACAAGCTATTTACCCCCCACCCCCAAGGAACACCTGGTCTTCCCTTTTCCCTCTCTGGTGTTTATTCCGGTTCTCTTTTCTCCCTCTCCATGTTTTTCCTGGGTCCACCCAGTAACCCTGGCGTCCATTAAACCTGGTTATTTTTTTTAATTCGATCTGATTTGCTCTAATTTGGATTATTGTGTCGGCAGAGACTCTTATTGTGCTGCTGAAAAACAACAGCTTCTACTTTCCAGGTCGCTTTCAAACTGTGAAATTCCATATTCATCACTGCCCCCACAGAGTAAGCCTCTACAGAGATCAGTGGTATGGTTCTTGTCAAGCATGTAAGAAGGCCTAGGCTCCTGTCCTACCACTATCAAAAGTGTGGGCCATGTGCCTCATGTGCAAATATGTTCCTGGAGTTTCATATTCTGATTCTACATGCTGTGGACTTCTGATTCCTTCTGCAGCTCCTGTTCCTCATAGTTCCGAAAGAAAAGCATACTCCTCACTCACTGTCTAATATGTACCTTGAAGTGCTTTATTGCATCAGCCCAGGACTTGAAAAACAAAAAGGCCTACCCACAATTGTAAGCAGAGGTTGTGCTTACGTTTCCTGACTGCCCCGACCCGAATAATCACACAGAAACTATATTAATTACAACACTGTTTGGCCAATAGCTTATGTGTATTCTTATTTATCTCTTATGTCTTTCTTAAATTAACCCATTTCTGTTATTTTATATTTTACCCCATGGCTAGTGGTTTGTTAGTTGCTTGCTTCTTAGGCAGCTACATGGCCTCTGTCTTCTTTAGCAGCTACATGGTGTCTCTCTGACTCCGCCTACTCTCTCTAGATATCTCTTCCAGTCTGGCTATATTCTGCCCTGTCATAGGCCAAAGCAGCTTTATTCATTAGCCAATAAAAGCAACATTTATCAAGGATATCCCACATCACCTCCCCTTTTCGATCTAAACAAAAAAGAAAGTTTTAACTTTAACACAGTAAAATTACATATAACAAGTATCAAGCAAGATTTACAGTGACAATATTTCTTTGTGAATCTAAAGTTTTATATCTAATTTATCTTTTATTATAATTAAGGAAAACTATATTCCTATTTATCTTCAATTCCAGCAAAGACCCCAGGAGGATATAAGTGAACAGGAAGTGCATTGTAAGCAACTTGCAATACTCTAGAGCTGACAGAGAGATCTCGCTGCCTGGACAGTCACCCAAAGTTCTTCTGTACCATTGGGGCATCCATCTTCAGTCTACAGGCCCCTAGTACAGACTTTTCCATGAAGCAAGAAATTTGAATATCTGTTCTGTCTTGTAAAGAGCATCAGTTGGTTTATTCTGTGTCCTGTAGAATGTCTGGCAGACTCTTTCATGAAGCAGAAACCCTGAAGGACTGCCTCACCTTCTTTAGTCAAGTTCAGCAATCATTTTTCTATGGGTCCTGCATGTCCAGTTCATACAGCATCCCATCAAGCAGTCCAGGCAAGAGCAGTTTCTTGCCCAAATGGCTAGCCTTGTCACATTGAAGGCAAATTCCATGATGAGTTCCTTCAATGCCTATCAATGTCTCTGAAGCAATTGGTGCTGACAGAAGCAGACATGTCTCACTAGTGAGAAAAGTCTAAGTTCTTAAAACATTTAAAATGTCATATTCTGTAGTCTTTAAAGTGTTGAAGATTATCTATCTAACTGAATTATATCTCTATATATCTAGAAAACCTGAATAACATGACTACCTGTTTGACTATTATAAAAGGCTAATAATCTGTAATTTTTAATTATACATTACTTTTTTAAATGAGCTGCACAAACACAATACCTTAAATAAGAGCAGAATTACATATATACACTGTAACAAAGTCGACCTTAAATATGTATCAATAGACCAAGGTCCCTACCAATGCAAAGTATTCATCTCTATATCATATCCCCCTTCAAATGAAAACAAACATTTATAAACCATCATTTTGGAAATTTGGGAGTTGTTTTCTCCAAATTGATTCCTGCTGTTTGTTGGGCAAAGTATTTTTAGGGTTTATGGAGACCTTTCAGGGGATCTATGTTCCATCATACTACATTAGCCTGGAAGGAACTTAAGGTTCTTATCTTCTGTGGGAACAAATGTAGAATCTCTTTTCCAAAGTAACATATCCTCAGACTCAAATTTGAGGTCAAAATACCTTTAAAATATATATGTTGCTTTAGCTTAGTAGCCCATACAATGAAATATCTCTCTGTTGTTAGTTTATTCACAGTCAAAAAATTTAAAGAAAACACAATAGTATACATAATTCAGACTCTCTGTGCATTTTCCAACCTCGTGTGGCTTTTTTACTCTTAGTTTTTAATATTTATTTAATTATCTTTTCTTCTTAAATCTATGACTGTCTGTACGTACTATTTATATTATTTTACTATCTATACTCTTTTCCCTCTCTTTCCCAAGCCTGTGTATGTTGTTAAACACGCTGTGGCCCATTCAGAGGTTCACTTTTGTCTGAGTCTGTCTTTATTGCATAGCTATTTTTGACAAGGAGTACCTTTTTAAAAAATGTTAAGTGGGCATGGCTAGGACCAACTCCATGGCTCTGCCCATTGGCTCTGCCCTATACAACATGGTGGAGGTATGTTCACTGCCTCTGCAAGCCATGCTCTCTACCCCAGCTCCAGGGATGCAGCAGGTTTATGTTGCCATTAAGCAATTTGTGGTACTCTGTTCACAAACCCAATTTAAGTGTTCCATAGCTGGACCTCCCAAAAGAGCCAGAGGCATTTGTGCAACCAGCACAAACCAGGAAGCTGGCTATTTTTTTTTTTTTGATTTTTCGAGACGGGGGTTTCTCTGTAACTTTTTGGTTCCTGTCCTGGCACTAGCTTTTGTAGACCAGGCTGACCACGAACTCACAGAGGTCCACCTGCCTCTGCCTCCCGAGTTCTGGGATTAAAGGCGTGTGCCACCACTGCCCGGCTCTGTTGTGGTTTTTAATAGTAGCCATTCAACCCATCTGGGGAAGTCTCACATTGTGGTTTTGCTTTGCATTTCCTATTGACTAGTGATGTTGCGTACATTTTCATATACTTGTTGTCTATGGAGTTCTTTTGTCCATTTTTTAATCAAATTATTTGGGAGTTTTTGTTTGCTTGCTTTTTGCTATTGAGTTGTACTAATTCATTGATATTTGAGATATTAACCCCCATGAAGTTTATAATTCACAAATGTTTTCCCCCAATCCAAAGATGGTGATTTTGTTTGTTCGAATATTTCCTTTTGCTACGCATAACATTTATCGTTTGAGGAAATCTTTTATGCTTTTTCTGTCTAAAGTTTTAATGTGATAACTAAAAGTGCTCCAAGAACAAAGTGAGGGTCAAAATTCTTACTTCTACACATAGATGCATAGCTTTCTGAGTGCTATTTGCTGAAAAGACCATACTTTCCCCAGTTTTTTGTGGGTGTGGGGACTGGTTTCTTATATGTTTTCCCCATCCCATTGATACACACCTTGATGCCAATGCCATACTTTTGTTTGTTTGTTTGAGACAGAGTCATTCTATGTAGTCCTGGCTGTCTTGGAATTCACCATGTAGACCAGCTATGCCTTTAACTCAGAGATCTCCTGCCTCTGCCTCCCAACTCTGTGATTAAAAGCGTGTGGTACTCTTTTGATCATTATATCTGTGTAATATATTATGAAATCAGAAAATATAATGCCTCCAATTTTGGTTTTCTGTCTCAGGGGAGGGTTTTGGCTATTTGTGGCTCCATGGAAATTTTTTTTGGTTTTCTTTTTTCTATATTTTAGTAATCAAAAATGGCATTTAATATCTGTGAGAACGCTTTCCTAACTGAAACACCCATCAGTCATGAACATTGGGTCCAAGGGCCTTGCTTACTGCTCCATAGCTTCACTTGAGCACATAACTGACGTATCCCTAACTCTTGTCATCCTGAAGTGCCTCCCCACTGAAACCAGATAGCCACTGCCCCCATACACATTGTCAGCCTGCTTTTACCAATTCAAGCCCCCCCCTGCCACCCCCACAGCCCTTCATGTTCTTGCCTTGTACATAAATCAATCTTGCTCCAGTCCAGTCCAAGCCAAGAAAAAGCAGGATGCAACTGTAACATCCGTGAAATTTATTGAACAGATACATTTACTGAAGTCATTGAAGGCGGGGGGATGACAGCACAGAACTTCCCCCAGCTGTTAGAGGCCACAGGTCCCACCTTTTCCTACTCTGTGATTCATTAGAAAGGATCTCATCTACTGGCCACACTGAGGCCTGCTTGCCTAAGCTTCTTCCTTCCAAGGGACCCCTGATACACCTCTTTGCAGAATAATGGCATCTGGAAGTGTTCTTTCTTTTGGGGGAACTCTCTAGAAGAATCACCCACTGTAGGGTGATCCTGAATTATTCTGGACACTGGAAAGCACTGAAAGGAACATCTTGCCAAACTGAAGAACTGTTGTCACAAGTAATAACAAAAGTAACAACAAGAGTGGAACATTGAATCTTGGTTCTCCGAGCCCATCCATCCTTAGTCCAGGTCTTCGTGCCCACCCCAGATTGTAATCAGTCACAAGATGAGCATCAGCCAGTTGCTGATTGCCATCACCCATACTGTTTTGCTGGTTCCAAGGGCTTGTCTTGAGATCTCTGTAGAGCACCTTCTCAGGTAAGAACACACACATCTGCAGGGAACAAGCAGCAAGTTGCTGGCCTGTAAGTATATCAAGAAAGCTGTCCAGGAATACACAACACGAGATAGGAGCAGAGCAAATAGGGCCTTGGCTGGCATGGAAGTTCGCAACACAAGCTGGGCTACGGTAGTAGCTAGCAGGGTAAGTCAGGGACTGATATACTTTGCTAGGGTGTGATGGATGGGAGAGCTAGTATTAAAGTGTGTACTCACTGAATACCTGGGCCACTGTGAGTAGAACAGATAAGGATGAGATTCCAAAGGCAGTGTCATAAACCTGCCTGGAGATGCTAACTGGGTAGAAGAGCCAGGCAGTCAGGACCCTTATAAGAGACTATTTCTCCCTAATCTCTCCCAGGCCAGGGGCTATAGCAGATATCTGCAGGCCCGCTCCTTTACTTTGGGGCTGACCCTTCAGCAATACTTCTAGACTGGGACAGGATGGGGTCTTCTGCCTTATGTTCTCCTGCCTAGGCAAGGCTGCCCAGCATGCAGCCGGGCCCTCCTGGGCACTCTCTAAGATTACTGCCCATCTGTGCTGGGGTGGGAGTCCCAGGGGGCTCATAGGGTCCTGTCTGGCTTGGGTCTACAGGGCCGTGGTCTGAGTTATGGCCTTATATCTCCTCCTCAACCTTGTCCTTTGCCTACTCCTCCACCTCATCTTCTGCCTTAGCACTGGCTCTTCCATCAGCCTGGACAGAAGCCAGATTGCCAGCTTCATCCTCCACCTGGACTACCATGTTGCTGGCTAGTCTTGCCTCCCATTCCTCAGATTCCCGTTTGAGGCCCAACAACTCCAGGAAAGTTGGAGATCTCCTGATCATTCTTAGCCTCCTCAGAGCTTCCTCCAGAGGCTCAGTCAGGTTAGCCCTGGTGAGCATCTGCCTCAGGCGCAAATCATCCGTAGAGGTTCTCTCGAGAGCCCCTTTCTAAATGGCTTTCTGCAGCAGAACTTCTAGCCTCAACACAAAGGCAGAGAGCTGCTCATCTGGCTGCTGTTTTGCAGTCAGACACTTGATTCGAATGGTGGCCTGAGACTCATTGTCTCCAAATACTCGACAGAGCCTCTAGGCACTCCTCTGCAGTCTTTGCCGGATTCTCTGCTAACAGCCCCTGTACAAGGTACAAAGCAGTTCCCCGCAAGCCCTCCAGCAACCGTCTCCTCTTCTCCCTTTCTGGGACCCTTTGCCACACCCAAAACATGTCAGTGGTGTGGTCTAGCCAGGCCTCAAAGGATTCCTCCCCAGGGGCTGGCTGAACGCTCCCAGAAAACATACCCAAACGCTGGTACCGCAAGGTATCCACCCAGGGCTGGATTGCCTGACTAACTGACTGGAGCCTGCACACTCTGTCCAGCTCCAGACCTGGGTCTCCAGGTACACTGTCCACTGTCTCCCCCGTTGCTCCAAGAAGTGGAAAACACGATCAAGAAGCTCCTCGCTGGAGCAACTGGGCACAAAGACCACGTTCCAGGGCCCCCCAGTGCCTAGGATTTCCCTTGGGACCAAAGCATAGTTGATTTCCTGGTCGAGCTCAACCAGGGCTGCAGTGGCATTATCCTCCTCATGAAACACTTTGCCAAGCACAGTAAAGTGGCCCATGGGCCACAGGGCAGCCTGCAGGGACCCTTGGAATTCAGCTTCACTGCAGTCCTCCAGGATGCCCAGGATAAGCAAGCCCCTACGAGCGCTGACACCCATCCACCTGCACCAGTCCTGGAGCATCTCCACCGCCATAATCTGAAAATTTAGCAAAGCTCACACTAGGGGCCGGAAACAGTTTCCCCAGAAGCACATCAGGTTGGGATAGGAGCCTAGGCTAGGACTCAGGAAGACCAGCCTAGCTCTCCACAGCCTGGAAACAAAAAACGGAAAGAGGAGGTTAATGTCTTCCCCACCCCAGCCCCTTCTCATCCACTAGCCCTAGAGCAGAGGTTCTCAACCCGTGCTTCGTGACCCTTCAGGGTCAAGCGACCTTTTCAAGGGGATCTCCAAAGACCGCTGGGAAACACAGGTATTTACCTTATGATTTGCAACAGTAGCAAAATTACAGGTATGAAGTAGCCATGGAAATAAGTTTTATGGTTGTGTGAGGGAGTCACCACAACACAAAGAACTGTATTAAAGGGTCGTAGCATTAGGGATATTGAGAACCACTGCCTTACATGATGCTTCTGCATCCCACTCTGTGCCTCAGACACAGGCCTTCCCCAGCACCTCCCTACAGTCCAACCCAGGCAGGCGTGCTGGTTGAGAGGGGGTTTGTCAGGGCCAGTAATACCCTCCCAGAATTTGGTACCTTCTAGGAGCAGAACCCTTTCTCCTTCAATCGCACAGCAAGGATTCCCCGGGCTGTTCTCCAGGTTCTCCCGCCAGCCAGCTCCCTTGCTCTCTCTAGCCTTATAGCTGCGCACTCACGCAGACCAGTGTACATATGCAAGCTTTTTTGTTTTGTTTTATTTATTTATTTATTTATTTATTTATTTATTTAAGATTTCTGCCTCTTCCCCGCCACCGCCTCCCATTTCCCTCCCCTCCCCTGACCAAGTCCCCCTCCCTCATCAGCTCGAAGAGCAATCAGGGTTCCCTGACCTGTGGGAAGTCCAAGGACCACCCACCTCCATCCAGGTCTAGTAAGGTGAGCATCCAAACTGCCAAGGCTCCCCCAAAGCCAGTACGTGCAGTAGGATCAGAAACCCATTGCCATTGTTCTTGAGTTCTCAGTAGTCCTCATTGTCCACTATGTTCAGCAAGTTCGGTTTTATCCCATGCTTTTTCAGACCCAGGCCAGCTGGCCTTAGTGGGTTCCTGATAGAACATCCCCATTGTCTCAGTGTGTGGGTGCACAGCTCGCGGTCCTGAGTTCCTTGCTCGTGCTCTCTCTCCTTCTGCTCCTGATTTGGACCTTGAGATTTCAGTCCTGTGCTCCAATGTGGGTCTCTGTCTCTGTCTCCTTTCATCGCCTGATGAAGGTTAATATTCAGGAGGATGCCTATATTTATGTTTGTCTTTGGATTCACCTTCTTATTTAGCTTCTCTAGGATCGCAAATTATAGGCTCAGTGTCCTTTATTTATGGCTAAAAACCAAATATGAGTGAGTACATCCCATGTTCCTCTTTTTGGGTCTGGCTTACCTCACTCAGGATAGTGTTTTCTATTTCCATCCATTTGCATGCAAAATTCAAGAAGTCCTTGTATTTTACTGCTGAGTAGTACTCTAATATGTATATATTCCATACTTTCTTCATCCATTCTTCCATTGAAGGGCATCTAGGTTGTTTCCAGGTTCTGGCTATTACAAACAATGCTGCTATGAACATAGTTGAGCATATACTTTTGTTGTATGATAGGGCCTCTCTTGGGTATATTCCCAAGAGTGGTTTTCTCTTTCTATTTTTCTGCAGTGCTGGGAATAGAATCCAGGACCTCACAAACGGTGATGCGAGCTTAACGCTGCTCTCTGCAGTGCAGATTTAGCGCGGGGGTGTGGTGACGCCGGAGCATGGATCCTCTACCTCCTAGTCCTCCAGAAGCAGACTAGCCAGGCCATTGGTGCAGGAGGGTCAAGTGACAAGGCTGTCTCAGCCTGGGACCTCAGGTGACATCACCGGTCCAGTCACTGATGACGTCATCGGCTGCTGACCCCCACCACCACCACCACACATCTGTGCCCCTGGCACAGGGGACAGAGTGCTCAGGGGTCTCCACAGAAGGGCACCAAAAATCTGTGTTGCCCCCTCCAGCTCTGTTTCCTGATCAAGGCCAGGGAGCAGGGACTCTGAGGGTTTTTGCCCTGGTGAGTCCCTATCTGGACCTAGTCTAGTGACAGAGCTGGGCAAGCAACACCTATTCTAGGTAGAGTCCCTGGAATAGATAACACATGAGCCCATACACCCCATCCCATCACTCCCCATGAAGCGTGTACCATCTGGGTGATGCCCATCCCAGTGGAAGGGGCTGCAGGCACTTTCACCACTGTGGGCCTGCATGCCTTCCTGCCCTTGGTGCCAGTGGCCAGCTCACAGGAGGGTCCAGCACTGGCGGGCCTTTCCCGCTCTGCATGCTGTATATCCAGCTTCTTGAAAAGCTGCTTTTCAGATTTGAAGCCCAAACCCTTAGACTTGTATCTTACTGGCTGACTTTGGGCCAGTCCCTTCCACTTCTTGTCGCCGAAAAGTTTAGAGTTTCTGGGAATTCTGCCTAAATTCATATAGGAAGCACTGTGATGGTGGTGAGGTGTTCAACTTTTCCCTGCTTCCAGTGTTGATAGCCTTCCGGGCTCTGGGGCATGACTCTTTCAGTGTGAGGGTGGCATGGGTGGCCGAGATCCCAGAAGCCTCCCTATGGTTTTAACATCAGTTAGTCCCCACCCCCACCCTCCATATCTTCTGCTGCCTGGGCTAGACATCCACTCAGAGCTGTGCTATCCTGGCTCAAAACAGTTTCAGACCCTGCCAGTCTCATCACTCTGACTCTCTGCAGTCACCAAGAGTCCAGGGCCACATGCACAACATTTCTGCCAGTGAGAGAGAGGGCAAGCAGGTTCACAGAAGGTTATTATGCCTCTGTGTATTCTTTCTTGACCCCATTTTCTTTCTTTGGGCGTCATACTCTGGCCACTTGACTTTCACTACTGTAAAGGTTTCCCCAATGGTGTCCATCTCACTCACACTGCTTTGGTTTATTATCAGGGACTCTATTGAGGCTTTTGTCATGTTGGAATACTCCGTGTGCATCAGAGTGCCCATTTGAATGACCCTCACTACTGCCACCAGCATTCTACCTGCTTTCCTGAACCTCTGGCAGGAAGGAAGGCTTTGGGGCATTTGACCAAACATGACGTTGCTGAAACTTGAGCTGTATCCAAGTAGATATCCATTAATCTATTATCTGCCATGGGGGGGGCAACCCATGTCCTCTCCCATTAGCAGTGTGGGAGTGCTCATCTGTATCCTACATCCCAAGCAGCCTTTCAGCCTTGACCATCGAACACCCCAAGGGGAGAATTACTATCTCATGCATTGATAAGTGTTTGGTATTTCCTTAATAGGTTATGATATTGTGCATCCTCTTACAATTTCATCTTCCACTCCTGGTTCAGCTTCTGTGAATCTCCTTTGCCCCTTCCTCATGCCCAGCTCTGTCCTACAGATGGGTCTTTGGCCTGTTTTCAGGAGAAAGTTTCTAGTGTCAAACCTGAAGGTACTCTCATTGTGTACATGCAACCAATGCCCAAACAGGTTACTTGATCTCACACTTGGCCTTCAGTTTGTCGTGTGTGGTTCTCTTTCTTGCCCCTGGAATCTCTTCTATGATTATATACAGCCTGAAGTCAAGTGCTTTGGGAACAAGAAAAAATTTTAAATTTTCTGTTACAACCCAACTTTGTCAATTGGCCTAATCACTCCCTTACTCAGCTTCCAGGGCCCACACTGTCTGTTCTCATACAGGTCAGTAACTGCTGTTAATGTCTGATATGAGAATTTCCGTCTAATGAAATTCCCTGTTTGACCTGTCATGGATCATACAATGAATACCTTGTCTTCTTTCTTGGTTTGGAGGTAATTTTCCTGGGGTCTTTCCTCAGAGAAGGCTCTCCCTTGGGAACATAAATATGCAGGATGGTCTAGTGTTACCAGCTGGCCCAGTGGGCTTACAAACAGATAATCAACACATTTCCCAGTTTTTAGGCTGGTCGCTCCTTTCCCTCTTTCCTTCTCTCTGAGAGAGGACTTTGCTTCTTTATAGGGTCATTTTTCTCCCTCTGCTCTAGGACATTGGTAGTGACACCTCAGTTGTCTTCCTTTGTTTCTTCTTTGTATACAATGTCTCTATGTCTCAGCAGGTAGTAGCTTTTCCTTCTCTAATCTCTCCTTTCTTGGTTTCTGGGACACTCCTTCCTGCCTTTGAACTGACCTTCTGCCTCTTTTCCTGCTTCTCAGCTGAAGTTATTCTTCAAACCTCTCCGCCTCTTTTTTTTTTCTCTTCCTGTTCCTTTGTTGGAGCTCAGTATAGTGTGGGTGATTTCCTAACTGTAGTTCAGAGATGTTCTATGCTGGTAGTGATCCCTCCTCCAGATCTGCCCATGTGCATCAGAATGTCCATTTGGATGCCCCTCAGGAATTTAACAATTGAGATGTTTCAACTAGGGTGCTTCAAGCACCTTTGCATACCTGTTCTTTCCCTGTGCTTCACCCACCTATACAGATGCCGTCTATCAGGTTACTTCAACAAAGGTGGCAAACATATTCCTTTCCTCTCCTCTCCTCTCCTCTCCTTTCGTTTGTTTTTCCCCTCCAAATACTATTTCACTCACTACCAAAGGTTATCAATTTTACAAACAAGGACAGCCCTTCTTTTCCATAGTTCCTAGCCCGGTGTCCTACTCTTCATGCCTGTACTCTGACCCCTCTACCTGCTCATCCTTCTTAGTAGCACTTCTTTCCATGTCACCACCAGATAAATTATGGAGAGCTCTCTGCTTTTGAGCATTGAGAACTCCCTCCTGGAAAGCAAGCAGGTGCCCTTACTAAAAGGAGCCTTTCCTGTCAAAAATCAGCTTCAAGAAAACTTGTACGTTCCAGGGTAGGAGCATGAGGATTAAAATTATTAGGCAAAAGGAACAGAGATATAGGAGAAATAAGAGACAGAAACAGAACAGCATCGGGAGGGACAGTCAGGGAATACTGAATCCACCTCACTTATTTTCCACAGGCTTATAATTTAGTCCAAAGGTGGAGAGGGGAGATAACAGACTATATTAGCATGACACAAGGAATAGACTTGAATTTTCTGACTTTGGTAGAGGTATCTACTTCAACACTCAAAATGCTAGTTAACCATACCATAGGTCAGCATGTCTCCTTTGTGGACACACCTGCTGTCAACAACTTTGAGAAAGCAAAAATAAGCTCAAACTCTCTGGCCTTCAGAAAAAGTGGAATGGGCTGACATCTATGTGTGCCCTGACATTTTCAGGATCACATTGCCTTGGATGGCAAGTGAGTCTGTCTTCTAGGTTGTAAGAGCCAGTGGCAAACAAACAAACAAACAAACAAACACACAGACACACACACACACACACACACAGAGAGAGAGAGAGAGAGAGAGAGAGAGAGAGTTGCTCTGAACATGGGACCCTCATGAGTTCCTAAGAACAAGGAAGTGGTTTCTGGTGGGCTTGCAGTAGAAAATCCTGAGAGCTAGGACATAATCACTAATCAAGGAGAGCACTATATAAGCTGCCCTGGAACATAATAAACTAGCATTCTTGTTTCAAGAGTGACCTACATCTCCATGTGTTCTTTACTCCCCAGACACTTGCCCGACTGCAGTTCTAAGTGCAGGCGTTATGGTGTGTGTGTGGGAACAGTGGGAAATGAAGACATGAGAGAGATAAAATGATGATACAATTTAGCTAGCTTCAAGCTCACTGGAAATCAGTGGTGGATTGATCTTGCCTTGAAGACCATCTGGCTAGTTTCTCAGCCTAGAGAGGGGTGAGTGACCCAACACCCAGAGATGTGAGAGGTAAATTTACAGTTTTCATGTAAGTTAGATCTGCCTTAGGCATTTTGTTACAGCAGCACAGATGGACACAGCAGCCTGATTGTCCAGCCTGGAGTTATGAATATGTAACCCAAGGGCACTTGTTCCTTCTAGCTCAAATTACCAGCCTACATGGTCTGCCTGGATTGCCCTTTTGTCTTGTGGGGTTCGGTGATAGCTACTTTAGGAGTCAACCAACATTCATGAACAAGTCAACATCTTGCAAGAAAGAGGTCTTTATTCAAATGCACTTTTGTGCTAGTCACCTCATGGAGACTCCAGGGACCTGGATTCCTGGGTGATGTGGATTCAATTTTCCACAAATCCACACTCATAAGAGGAAGGCTCTAGCTCTTGTTACCTCAGGATGTAACTTATTGGGAGAGGGTTGCTGGACACTTAATTTAGTTTTAGATAGTTTAGATGCGGTCCTACTGGAAGAAGTTGGGTACCAGAGCAGATAGGAATTTTGGTCTTGACACCTCACAGCAGCAGAGGCAGCTGTTGACCCAGAATAAGGACGGGAAAACCCTACGTGAGGGGAATGCACATCTTGTTGCTGCTTCAAAGGAAGCTGCGGACCCACAGGAGGGACCAGATTTGACACAGGGCAAGACCCAAAGGAACATCGATTCTAAAACC